>NC_057739.1:11041232-11048362 GCF_004010195.1 Chiloscyllium plagiosum | reverse complement strand
ACACAGAGATACTCGTACACACACACACACTCTCACACACACAGGCACTCCTATACACACATGCACACGGACACACATACACACAGACATGCACACAGACACCCACACACATCCTTACAGACACACACACTACCACACTCACATGTGCACCCCCTCACAGACTCTGCACTCACTACACACACACACACATACACTTTCTCACACTCAACAACCCCCAACCCAGACAGACAGACACACACAGACAGACAAAGACCCACATGCACACATATATTCTGTGGGGTGAATTTGTACTTGCAGGGTTACATTGTACTTTGCTCAAAAACTATATGCATTCATGTAGAACTCTGAGCTCAAAAACTGCATGAATTTATGTAAAACTCTGTTATCTCACTTTTTAGATTAGAATCTAAACATCGTGACATAGACAGAGAACACAGGGGGCCAACACCTTCAACATATTGTCTAGCTATCACATTGTTAACAGCTAACCCGAGAATTAAAAAAAAGGTTTTGTGATTTACACATGAAAGAGGTGAAACTATCACTGTATTCTAACAGATGAAAGGCTTAACAGATAACCAATTTTTCAATGTATAATTTCAGTTACATCACACTGTAAATTTTTGCTATAAATTCTGTGTGTTAGGATTGAGCCCTCCACTATCACCTGATGAAGGAGTGTCGCTCCGAAAGCTCGCGTGCTTCCAATTAAACCTGTTGGACTATAACCTGGTGTTGTGTGATTTTTAACTTTGTACACCCCAGTCCAACACCAGCATCTCCAAATCATATTTGAATCATAGAATTATAGAGTCCAGACAGTGCGGATAAAGGCTATTCAGCCCATCTGACATTCCAAAGAAAATCCCTGTGCTACCACGCCACCACCCTCACTTGATTAACAACACCAATCTGCAACTGTTATCAGGTTGTCCACTCTTGCCTGTCAACTTGGACATAACATTCCCAGCAATGGACATGCTGATTTTAGCATCAAATGTCAGATTGATGGCAACTATGGAGCCAAAATATATGAAACTGTTGACAATCTCCAGTGTCACTTCAACAGAAAAGATGGCTTGTAAGTCACACAAGATTAAAAGAGCAATGAGATGAAGGTGGCAGAAGAACAGCAATGTCAATTCAAAATCTCCCTCAAAGTGTGACTTAAGAGCTCATCTCACAGGATAGTGCCAAGTACAAAGAATATACTTCCAAATAAATGTGATAAATACTGCAAAGACAAGTAGTATAAATCCCAAATGGGAGATCGTGGTATAAATCAGAAAGCAAACAATAATCATATGTACGCTGTATTTTGATTTCAGCCCAGGAGACATTCAGAGGTGACATACCAGCTTCTATACATGCAACAGGAGTTATATTTACAATTCTTTTTCAATGTTTGTACTTATGCTTACAGCTTCTGGTTTCAATTTCTGTGGCTGCACCTATGCTGAAAGCAGAAATGAGTCAACTGCTCATAGATACCTTAAACAATTGAATATGACACTGTAAACTTATTCAAGTCAATAGTTAAGGGATAATGCTGCTCCAAATGAGTTACACCACAAAAAGTATGTATTTGCATTGCAATTGTATCACTAAAACTTGCATTAGTAAACAAGTGTGAGATTTTTGCACTGTGATATGGGATAACAATGAGTTTGAATTACTTGGAGATTCTTTCTCTTGATACTAAGGTAATCAACCTTCACAATTTGTGAAACTAAGAATAATCCAAAAATAAACTCTGTTTGCTAGCCTATCTCAACATTTCATACTTCAGCTTGACTGTCTTACAAAAGCATTGCCTGTTCCTTATTGTAAGAAGAATACAACATACATGATTATTTACCCATTCTAGTACATCTTGCATCTCTTTGAATTCCATCAATAGTAATGGAATGTTTTCTTTCAGTAATACCATTTTATTATGAAATGCAGCACACAGAAAGAAGCCATTTTTAATTCTCATATATTAGGATGAAATGGTCATGATGTACAAGAGCTCCCTTTTTTTGGTTTCAATATACAATTGTGGGATTTGTCCTATTATGGACACCTTAACTGCCCCATCTCAACAACAGAAGTGGAGTCTTAAGGGAAGGCTTCCCATAATATGCACAGTGAGCTGCTCTGTAATTTCAAATTTGCACTCCCTCAAGTGTAGCGGAGCAGTAGACCTGAACTGTATCACTAAAGATAGTATCCATCATCACAATTATTTCTGTAACAATAATAGATGCATATTGGGACACTATCACAGGCAATATAAAACCTTGGTGCATATTCCCTGTTATACTACCAGACATAGTAAACTGATGTAGAACATAGAAAAGTAGAGCTCAAAACAGGCCCTTTGGCCCACGATGTTGTGCTTAGGGTTAATCCTAATGTAAAATAAAATAAATTAACCTACGAACCCCCCAACTCACTGCTATTCATGTGCATGTCCAGCAGTGGCTTAAATGTCTCTAATGACTCTCCATCCACCACGACCGCTGGCAACGCATTCCATGCATTCACAACTCTCTGTGTAAAGAACCTTCCTCTGACGTCCCCTCTATACCTTTCTCCTAATAGCATAAAACTATGACCTTTCATACCAGTCAATCCTGACCTGGGGAAATGTCTCTGGCTATTGACTCGATGTACAATAGTTATCATCTCAATACACACAACAATGGGGTATCTGTAATGTGACTAGAATGTATATTTTTAGAAAACTCGAGTCTAAAGGTGGGACCTGTTACAGTCACACTCTATTACAAATGGATTTTCTGATAAACATTAAAAAAAATCACAATTAGAGCAATTTGGAAGTAAATCCTGAGAATAATTGAGTGACACCTTTTTCCCTGCGGCAGCTGCCAAGTATTTGTAAATGGAATGTAACTAAGAATCACAAAGCTTGTCTCTGTGTGTTGCTAGCTCTTCCATTTAGAATATGTGGGATGAACATTTTGCGTGACATCATAGCTCCTGACTCAAAATGCACTGAATATCAAGTTGCAGCCTCCACATCACATTTAGTTTTGAATGTAGGAAATGAAAAGCGCTGTCCTCCTTTATTATATTCGTATAATGATATTCTACATGATATGTCGTAAGAATCCACAAAGAACAGTCGTGACACATGGTAATATGTGTCTGCAATTACACAGTTTGAGATAGTCTTCAATTTTAGGTTGTTGTATTGGAAAATGTTTCTCTCATCTCTTTCATTTCTACCACAGGTTATGAAGTAAAGTGATTTATAATATTTGGAAAGCCAGTTTTAATGATGTCTACTGTAACAGAGTTACCAAAACTTGTGCTTCTGTATGTACAAGCGACATGATCACCATTCTAAAATGTAAAATAAAGATGTGGATGGAAACGTAAAACATGCCCAGCATATGAGAGCAGTCTTATGTATACAGTTGCCATCTGTGATGTGAAGCATTAATTGTGCTTCATTATCATGGACTTCATTTTATCCTTCAGCTCTGTTCACATCACAGGCAATTGTTAAAGTTGATAAACGGGAGCTCATTCCCATAAAGGAAACTTGATACATTTTCATGGTCTCGCAGTTGGAGATAATACAGCAGGCTCCTTAATGCAGCTGTTGTAGTGCCTGTAGTTATTGCTCCTTCAGAAAAAGAATTATGGAAAAATGGTAATTACGTTCAACCCAGTATAAGATGTGCACTACCCTGAATCTATACTAAACTGAAAATAAATCCAATCCACTGTTTATTTTAAAATCATTGAAGAACTAACAGAAAAATGTTAACATTTCAATGAAAGAATAGATATTTAGCTATCAACATTTACCTTATTAAAAGAAAACTGTTCAATATTCTATTACCACAAGATGTCTCAGTTATACTTTACAACACTCCAAAACATTGTTTAAAGGGATCACTATTGACACCTAATGCCTACAAAGTGTTATATCTACTTCTTTTGTCAACTCTTCCCAAAGCCAAGCAGCGAGTTCCTTCAGTGGTGACACACACATGTAATGCTTGCAAAAAATGTAGTTTTTACCCCAGACATTTTTTAAAGTACATTTTAATTTTCAGACAATATGATGTTCAAAGAAATAAGTAACTTGTGTTTCACGATCAGTATTTCTGAAATTTCACAACCAATAAAGTTTAGATTTGATTTAATGTAACAAAACAGACCAGTTAATTTGAGCATAGCGTAGTCCAACCCCAGCATTGACATAAGTGGACTGATTACTGGTTTTTGTGCAGTTGTTCAATGGATAAATATTGATTGATCAGGTAAGTGCAGAACTATCTCCTAATTTTCTTTGTATAGGTAAATGGGAATCTGTTATATCCACTCGTGGGGATGGATTTAGTTCACAGGGGCCTGAGCAGATAGAAAGAATTCAGCATTCGCCTCACATCTGCACTGATGCAACACATCAGATTGTCTACTCAAGTTCAGAAGTGACTTTCTTTCTGCAAATTGGAAAAATTATCACAATTTTTTTTCCTTGCTTCACAAGACTCTCACTGTCACCTATGCAGTGGAGGAATGAACTTCAATTGAAACAGAATTGAAATGATGACAATTAGCAAGCTTTTCCCATTTTCAAAAAGGATAGCAACTCATCACGATTTCTATTATCTCATTAGGATATACTATTAATCTTCAATTCCTAAGAGTAATCTGATTTGGAGATGCCGGTGTTGGCCTGGGGTGTACCAAAGTTAAAACTCACCCAACACCAGGTTATAGTCCAACAGGTTTATTTGGAAGCACTAGCTTTCGGAGCACTGCTCCCACCTGATGAAGGAAACCTGGTGTCGGGTGATTTTTAACTTAGATTAATCTGAGGCAAGTAGCTAGAACATAAGAATGAGGACCAGGGTAAATAATTCAGCAACTTGAGCCTGCCCTGTCATTCAATATGATCATGATTGATCTCATTTTGGCCTCAACACCATCTTCCTGCCTGCTCCCCATTACCCTTTAACACGTTGCTAATCAAAATTCTCTCGGTCTCCTCTTTAAATTTATTCAGTATTTTGGAATCCACCCCACTATGGGGTAGCAAATTCCATACGAGTCCATAATTATTTGAAGAAAGTAATTCCTAAACATCTCTGGTTTAAATCTACCACCCTTCAGTCGAAAAATATGACCTCCCATTGTAAATTGCCCCACAAAGATAAAAGGATCACTGGATGTGATATGTACATTCTGTTTTTCTCCTTAAGTAGACTGTCAAACCTGCTGAGTTTCTCCAGCACTTCCTGAATTAGTTCTGATTTTGCATACCCTTAGCCATTCATGATGTCAATGCAGAAAAATCATCCCCAACAGAACAACGTAGAGTCATAGAGATATGCAACACAGAAACAGATCCTTTGGTCCAACTCATCCATGCTGACCAGATATCCTATATTAATCTAGTCCCATTTGCCTGCACTTGGCCCATATCACTCTAAACCTTTCCTATTCATATCCTCATCCATATGCCTTTTAAATGTTGTAACTGTACTAGCCTCCACCACTTCCTCTGGCAGCTCATTCTGTACACCCACCACTCTTTGTGTGAAAAGGTTGCCCCATAGGTCCATTTTAAATCTTTCCCCTCTTAGCCCAAACCTATGCCTTCCTTGTACTGGACTACCCTAACCCAGGAAAAAGACCTTGTCGATTTATCCTATCCATGGTCTTCACGATTGTATAAACCTCGATAAGGTCACCCCTCATCCTCTGATGCTCCAGGAAAACAGCCACAGCTTATTGAGCATCTCCCTACAGCTCAAACCCTCCAACCACGGCAGCATCCTTGTAAATCTTTTCTGAACCCTTTTGACATCCTTCCAATAGGCTCATCATTTTTGTCCAGACAGAAAAGATCAGGTGAAAGCAGAAATCCAATGCATGTTTGAAGAGCATCTAATGGAATATAGTGAAAATAGTTGGAAATCCCCAGACAATGCTTGTGCCTAAATTTAATGGTGGAGCCAGATTCTACATCAACTATAGAGAAGCCAATGCAGTAACAAAGGCAGATAATTCATCAATTTGGAAATTGTGTTGACAGAATTAGCAGTTTGGAATTTGTTGGCAAATGGATTTTATTAAAGAAAATCACAAAGAGCTAAAGAAGTATCAGCATTTGTTAAAACAGACTTTTTCTCCAAATCTAAGTGATGTCATTCAGTTAAAGAGCAGAGACCACTGAGCCAATCAATGATCCTGATTGTGTGATTTATCTTGATGATCTGTTAGTACATATTCACATGTGAAAGGACCACTTGAAACAACCAGAAATTCTACTTAGAAAGTTGCACTCGTGTGATTTACTGATAAACATTGTGAAAAGTGAGTTCATCTTGTTGGATGTGGGAGTTTAGGGAGAGTTTGCAGTTTGCTGAGGATTATATCTGCAATAAATGCCGTTGGTTGTGAATCCTATCATATCGAATGGATGGGTTGGAGAGGCAGTTAGAGGCAATGAGGAATTTACAAGAGCAAGGGGATGTGATGAATGGCAGTTATAGGAATGGGGGAAAGTCTCAGATACAGTCACATAGATGGGTTAACTTCAGGAAAGGTAAACGAGGTAGGCAAGTAGTGCAGGAGTCTTCTGTGGCTATATCTATTTCAAGTAAGTATGCTGTTTTGGAACATGTAGGGGGTGATGGACACTCAGGGGTATATAGCATGAACAGCCAAGTTTCTGGCATTGAAACTGCTCTAATGTAATGAGAGATACGTCGGGTTCCAAGTGATCGATTGTGTTAGGGGACTCTGTAGTCCAAAATACAAACAGACATTTCTGTGGCCAGAAGCAAAACATCAGAATGATGTGTTGCTTCTCTGGTGCCAGGATCAAGGATATCTCAGAGAGGGTGCAGAATGTTCTCAAGGGGGAGACGGACCAGCAGGAGGTCATCACACACATTGGAACCAATGACATAGGAAGGGAAAAGGTTGAGATTATGAAGGGACATTACAGAGAGTTAGGCAGGAATTTAAAAAGGATGTTCTCGTGAGTAGTAATATTTGGATTACTCCCGGTGCTATGAGCTAGTGAGGGCAGGAATAGGAGGATAGAGCAGATGAATGCATGGCTGAGGAGCTGGTATATGGGAGAAGGATTCACATAT
>NC_057739.1:11024141-11040318 GCF_004010195.1 Chiloscyllium plagiosum | reverse complement strand
CATATGTAAGGTATAGACAGGATAGATTGAGTGAATCCTTAGAAGAGTATAAAGGAAGTAGGAGTATACCTAAGAGGGAAATCAGGAGGGCAAAAACGAGACATGAGATAGCTTTGGCAATAGAGTTAAGGAGGCTTCAAAGGGTTTTTACAAATACATAAGGGCAAAAGAGTAACTAGGGAGAGAATAGGGCCCCTCAGAAACCAGCAATGCAGCCTTTGTATGGAGCTGCAGGAGATGGGGCAGATACTAAATGAGTATTTTGAATCAGTATTTACTTTGGAAAAGGACATGGAAGATAAAGAATGTAGGAAAATAGATGGTGACATGTTGCAAAAAATCCATATTACAGAGCAGGAAGTGCTGGATGTCTTGAAACGCATAACAGTCAATAAATCCCCAGGGCCTGATCAGGTACCCCCTAGAACTCCGTGGAAAGCTAGGGAAGTGATTGCTGGGCATCTCACTGAGATATTTGGATCATCAATAGTCACAGGTGAGGTGCCGGAAGACTGGAGGTTGGCAAACGTGGTGCCACTATTTAAGAAAGGTGGTAAGGACAAGCCAGGGAACTATAGACCAGTGAGCCTGACGTTGGTGTTGGGCAAGTTGTTGGAGGGAATCCTAAGGGATAGGATGTACATGTATTTGGAAAGGCAAGGACTGATTAGGGATAGTCGACATGGCTCTGCGTATGGGAAATCATGTCTCACAAACTTGATTGAGCTTTTTGAAGAAGTAACAAAGAAAATTGATGAAGGCAGAGCGGTAGATGTGATCTATATGGACTCCAGTAAGGCGTTCAACAAAGTTCCCCATGGGAGACTTGTGAGCAAGGTTAGATCTCATGGAATGCAAGGAAAACTCGCCAGTTGGATATAGAACTGGCTCAAAGGTAGAAGACAGAGGGTGGTGGTGGAGGGTTGTTTTTCAGACTGGAGGTCTGTGATCAGTGGAGTGCCACAAGGATCGGTGCTGGGTCTACTACTTTTCATCATTTATATAAATGATTTGGATGTGAGCATAAGAGAAACAGTTAGTAAGTGAGCAGATGACGCCAAAATTGCAGGTGTAGTGGATAGCGAAGAAAGTTACCTCAGATTACAACAGGATCCTGATCAGATGGGACAATGGGCTAAGAAGTGGCAGATGGAGTTTAATTCAGATAAATGTGAGGTGCTTCATTTTGGGAAAGCAAATCTTAGCAGGACTTATACACTTAATGACACAGTCCTAGGGAGTGTTGCTGAACAAAGAGACCTTGGAGTGCAGTTGATAGCTCCTTGAAAGTGAAGTCACAGGTAGATAGGATAGTGAAGAAAGCGTTTGGTATGCTTTCTTTTATTGGTCAGAGTATTGAGTACAGGAGTTGGGAGGTCATATTGCTGCTGTGCAGGACATCATTTGGGCCAATTTTGGAATATTGTGGGCAATTTTGGTCTCCTTCCTATCGGAAAGATGTTGTGAAACTTGAAAGGGTGCAGAAAAGATTTTCAAGGATGTTGCCAGGGTTGGAGGACTTGAGCTGCAGGGAGAGGCTGTTTTCCCTGGAGCATCGGAGGCTGAGGGGTGATCCCTTTATAAGATCATGAGTGAGGGGTGATCCCTTTATAAGATCATGAGGGACATGGATATGATAAATCGACAAAGTATTTCTCCTGGGGTGGGGGAGTTCAGAACTAGAGGGCATAGGTTTAGGGTGAGAGGGCAGAGATATAAAAGAGACCTAAAAGGCAACTTTTTCACTCAGAGGGTAGTACATGTATGGAATGAGATGCCGGAGAAAGTGGTGGAGGCTGGTACAATTGCAACATTTAAATGGCATCTGGATGGGTATATGAATAGGAAGGGTTTGGAGGGATAGGAGCCAGGTGCTGGCAGGTGGGACTAGATTGGGTTGGGATATCTAGTCAGCATGGATGAGTTGGACTGAAGGGTCTGCTTCCGTGCTGTCCACGTCTATGACTCTATGACTCTAAGTCCTACCAAGAACAGCAAAACTACAAGCATCCCTTAAGAACTCTTGGAATGATTTCCTGGTGCTGAGATGACAGACCTCAACAACCACAACCATCTTCCTTTGTGGCAGGTATAACTCACCAGCCAAGAGTTTGCCTCCTGTTTCCCATTAATTCCAGTTTTGCTTGGGCTCCTTGATGCTACACTCAGTCAAATGCAGCCTTGATATCAAGGCCTGTCTCTCTCACCACCTCTCTGATGTTCAGCTCTTTTGCCTACGATTGACCCAACATTGCAATCAGGTCAGTAGCTGAGTGACCCTGATGATGCTGAGCATCAGTGAGCCGATTACTGCTGGTTGATAATAGTTTTGATTACCCCTTCCATCGCTGGACTAATGATTAAGTGGAATCTAATGGGCTGGTATTAGACAGCATTTATTTGTCCCACTTTTATGTATACAGGACACATCTGAACAATTTTCCATATTGTCAGGCAGATGTCAGTGCTGGGGCTTTTGTGCCACAGTGGTAGTAAGTATACCTGTCTCTGAGGTAGAAGGCCTGGGTTCAAGTCCCACCACATTTAGAATTCTGTCAACTGAACGGGTTGATTTAACACAAAATAGATTGGGATGCCAGTATTGTTGTCCTGGAACAGCTTGGATAGGTGTTTGGCAACTTCTAGAGCACAAGTCTTCAGTACGAATGACAAAATTTTGTTAAGGTCTGTAGTATTTGCAGTATCCATTTCTTAATATCATGTGCAATGACTCAAAATCGTTGAACACTGGCATCTACGATACATTGAACTACGAGCAGAAGTGGACAATTTACTACCTATCTCTAATTGCCTCGAGGGCAGTTGAAAGTCAACCATGCTGCTGTGGATCTGGATTCATATGTAGACAACCAGGTAAGGACAGCAGTTATCTTCCTTTTCATGGACCAGATGGGATCTTTCCACCAATTGGCAACAGTTTCATGGTTATCATTAGACTCTCAATTTTAGATATTTAATGAATTTAAATTTTAACATCTAACATGGCAGGATTCCATCCAGGTTCTAGGAGCATTACTTGTGTCTCAATAGTACAATAGCTGAGTGAGAACACCCCTTAGCTATTACCTTCCCCATCTTTTGCATTGATATTTGTAGAGTCTCCACCTCCATCGAGTTGATTAATTGTCCACCACCATTCACTATTGGAATTGGCAGAACTGCAGAGCATAGATCTGGTCCATTGGTTGTGAAATCACTTAGCTCTGTCTAACACTTGTTGCTTATGCTATCTGGCATGCAAGTCATCCTGTTTGGTAGCATCAACAGGCTGACACCTCATTTTCAGGTATACCAGGGGCTGCTCCTGATATGCTGTCCTGCACTCTTAACACAATAAGCATTGATCCCCTGGCTCAACCATAATGCTATCGTGGGGAACACACTAGACCATGAGGTTGTATTGCATTGTGATTTATTGCTGATGGCCACAGCACCTCTTTGTTGTCTCCTCTTGATTTCTAGACTTGTTTGAATTCTATCCCATTTAGCATGGTGGTGGGGCTACACAACACAATGGAGGTGATCTTCAATGTGAAGACAGGACTTTACCTCCACAAGGACTATGCAGAGTAGCTTGGGATAGGAATGATCTAGTGGTATTATCACTAGACTATTAACCCAGAGCTATTTTCCAGCAACACATTTTCAGCTAATGCTGCGCTTTTCCAGCAACACATTTTCAGCTGCTCCTTGGATGCTGCCTGACCTGCTGCGCTTTTCCAGCAACACATTTTCAGCTGCTCCTTGGATGCTGCCTGACCTGCTGCACTTTTCCAGTAACACATTTTCAGCTCTGATCTCCAGCATCTGCAGTCCTCACTTTCTCCTATTAACCCAGAGAACCAGATAATGTTCTGGGGGTCTGGGTTCAAATCCTACCTTAGCCAGTGGTAGAACTTGAATTCAATAATAATCTTGAAATAAGAGTCTAATGATGACCATCACTGATTGTCAGGGGAAAAACCCACCTGGTTCACAAATGTCCTTTATGGGAAGGGGAACTACAATCCTTACCTGGTCTGGACTATGTGACTCCAGACCCACAAAAACATGGTTAACTCTTAACTGTCCTCTTGGCAATTAGTGGTGGGCAATAAATGCTGGCCGAGCAAGTGATGTCCACATCCCACAAATAAATTAAGAAAAGATCTACTACCCATAATGTCGTGCAGGCAGATTGGTGAGGATGAGGTCAAGTATATTTTAACTGCTTGTTGGTTCTTTCACCCTCTGTCACAGACTAAGTCTAGTAGCTATGTCCTTTAGGACCCAACCAGCCCAATCAGTAGTGCTGCTGCTGAGCCACTCCTAGTGGTGGACAATGAAATCCCCTGTCCAGGGTACATTTTGAGAATATGAAGAATTACCTGAATTTCAGGGACTTAGGATCCCAAGTAGATATTCAGCTAAATCCAAATTCACTTACTGTTTGTCACAAGATAATAAGGCTCATGATTACATTGCATTTCTATGACATGTTTGATTTCCAAAATAACATTTGAAAAGTCAAGTGCTTACAATTCTACCAAAACCTTGCAAAGCGAGCATATCTTAATTCTATATTTTTTAAAAACAATCCTCTTGTGTTTTGTATAAACAATGAATAAAATCACTGTTACCTTCTTCAAATTGTTAAATTGCTCTGAGCTAACATGCATAACCTTTAAAATCACATTCATTTTGTTCTTCTGATGTTATTTTGTGCCAATTAGAGCCAATTATGATAACAGCTTTCTGCTGTAGGCTGCTGTTTACTGAGAGATGGATGAAAGCTGCCCAAATGTATTTCACTTAAGTTGCTCATCAACCAATTCCTCAGAGGGCGCCTTTAACACAGATGCCTGTGCTGAATTCAGGCTCAAGTTGCAAAACCAAAAGAGGCATGAAGAAGAAACAACGGAAACATACTGTTTCAGGCCACTTTAAGAGCTGCGACATTAGAAACAGGGAGCAAATTCCTGCAGATGCTGGAATCTGTACTGAAAACAAAATAAATGCTGGCGATCACAGCAGTTCAGGCAGCAACCATGGAGAGAAAGCAGGTTAACATTTCAAGTCTAGATGACTCCTCATGATGAAGAATCATCTAGACTTGAAATATAAGCTTGCTTTCTCTCCAAGGTTAGAAACGAACACGCTTTAGGTTCAGAGACATTCCAGAAGGAACTTTAAAATCATCTTTTTAAAAAGATATTGATAGTTGGCTCTTTCTGAATTCATCTCAACTAATCCTTTTAATTTTCCATTAACATTATGGCAGAGACAATAGAACACAGGGGACTAACATCTTCAACATCTTAACATCTTATCTGGGCTGACACCAATTGTTAACCTGAAAATGTAACTTAAAAAATAGTTTTGTGATTTACATATGAAAGAAGTGAAATTATCATGCTCATTCTAATAGATGAGAGACTTAACAAACAATCAAGGTATTTTTCAATGTATAATTTCAGTTACATCACACTGTAAACTTTTGCTATAAATTCTGTATTTTACAATTGTGTACTCCACTACCACCAAATGATGGAGCAGTGCTCTGAAAACTAGTGCTTCCTAAACATCCTAAACCTGTTGGACTATAGCCTGGTGTTGTGTGATTTTTAACTTTGTACACCCCAGAACAACACCGGCATCTTCAAATCATGACATTTAACTGAGGCTTGGAAACTTGACACCATCCAGAACAAACAAATATATAAACTTACAAACAAGGAACAAGAGATGGTCATTTGACCCTTTGAGTCTGTTCCACTGTTGAAAAAGATCATGGCTGATCTGGTTTTAAATTCAAATCTATATTCCTTGTTTATCCTCAATAATCTTTCAGCTTCTTGATGAACAAGAATTTATCTCTGTATTTTCCTTCCCAGAACATTCTACATTCACTCTCTTTTGAGAAAAGGAATTCCAAAGACTCTCAATCACTTGAAAAAAAAAGACATTTCCTCATCTCTGTCTTAAATGGGTGATATTTTATTTTTAAACTACAATACTTATTTCTAGGAAACACTCTTTGCATATCCAGTCAGTCAAGTCCCCTCAGGATTTTATATTAAGTCACTTCTGACTCTTTGAAACCCAAGAGAATATAGGCGTAACCTGTCTACTCATTCCAGAGCGTGGTCCAGTAAACCTTCTCTGAACTGCTTCCAATGCATTAATATCCTTCCATAAGTACAGTGACGAATGCATAGTATCAAGGTGCAGTCTTGCCAATGCCCTATATAACTGAAACATAAACTCCCTATCATTGCATTCAAATACCCTCACAATAAAACATAATGTTCTATTAGCTTTCCTGATTACTTGTTGTACTTACAAACTAATCTTTTCCAATTCATGCACTTGCACACCCAGATTTCTGTGCATCTCAGAGTTCTGCAACTTACATCTTCAACTCTGTAACCTCTGTTTTTTGTATTTCCTTTAACGAAGAGTTACACAAAATATTTGTACAATTCATTTGCCATCTTTTTAGACTCCATTAATTACTCAGTTAGGTGGATTGGCCATTGGAAATGCAAGGTTACACGGAGAGGGATGTGAAGGGTGTTTGGGAACGTTGAGTCTGAGTGGAATACTGTTCGGAGGGTCGGTGTGGTCTTGATGGGTCAAATGGCCTGCTTCTACATTGTCTGGATTCTATGACTCTGTTTAAAGTCAAAATCAAGCAGCAATGAATTGGCTTGTAGTTGATGACTACTTTAGAAAGCATTGGTAGGAGTCCTTCAAGTATCAGAATTTAGGTTTAACTATGCAAAGGTTGGAGAAGAGATTTAGTGTAATGTTAAGCTCCAAATGGCATCATTGACATTACCTTAGCATGACACACTATTGATGTCCTGATTTCATTATTCAAAAGATTGCCAATGACTATTCGCTGTGCATGCACTAACTCCTTCACCAGTATGCAATACTTCCTTCAATTTCTTTTTAGCATGTCCATGTTCAGCAGAGACTGTCGAAGCTGAAGTAAATGGATCACTATGCTGAATTTCCTAATTAACATTAACAAAGCCTTAAAGGAAGCTTAGAGCAGACATGTAGCTGTGCAGTTTGGAGAGAGTATTGTCAATATGTCACTCAGTGTATGAATTGCAAACTCCAAATTCCATCTGTAATGTCCAATCAATGAGTACTGCTGATCCAGATTTTGTGACAAATATTCCTAAATATTCTGAGAGATAATTACAAAACACAGTTTGAAGTTAGAAAACTACTAACGTTATTTTTTGCCAGTAAGCATTGCTAATGATATCATACAAATTGTTTAAAATATCCCTTCTGAAATACATTAACAAACGAAAAAGATCAGAAAAGCTGTGTTGGTCCCATAATGTTTATCTTTTCTATTTTTGGATTTGATTTCCAATTTTTCAAAATTCAAGCCAAACGCTTTGTAGCATCTCATGGGCAAAATGATCCTTTCCAATTCAAATGTAACATTTATGTTAAGTTTGTACAAAATGTATTGTATGCTGTGTGACAAATAAACTGAAAGGTTATTAAAATATTAGGCCATATAGATTGTATGGGGACCTGAGCAACCCACAGAAGGATCTTGCATTTTAATCTGTAATCTGCCCTCTGTCTCAAAGTATGACATAATGCTATAGCATGTCACTATAACAGTGTTGGGGCATAGAAGGTTTACTATGTATGACATGTACCTGGTAAATAGGAGACCTTCAAGCAGCTGGTGACTTCAGATTTATACACAACGTTACCCATTTCAAAATAAGTCTCCCAATCTCAATCTAAACTCCTAAATTGAGCTTGGCCTGTAAACATCTCTTAATCATGTGGTACACAAGTTCTGATTTTCAGGATTTCTATTCAACACATGATGCCTTCGACATATGATTTTTTTTTAAATTTTACAGAATGGTAAAAGGAGCATCCTTAACTTATAATCTGCTTTTTACCAGATTCGATAGATATACCTCTCAACCTACAACTCAAACACAAGATAATTGCCTTTTAGTTCTGCACCCATTCCCCTGAAAGAACACGGAATCAATTATCAAAAAATGCATTATGATATACTTTTCAGAACTAATTTGTCATAGTGTCAGCCTCTTATGTCTTCTGCCACTGCACTGCTGGAGTTGATTTCTAGTCAACAGAAGAAAATTAAGGGCAGGTTTCTCATATTGAACACTGGCAGCTGATGACCAAATTGCTGGATATTATGATTCTTTTCATTTAATCAGGGCATTAGTGGTAAGGCCAGCAGTATTGTCCATTCCAAAGAAAATAAGATAGTGAGCTTCCTTCTTGAACTGCCACAGTCTACAATGGGTAAGTACAAGCTTAGTATCTTAATCTTGAAAGTTAAATTCAAGTGGATCTCCATAGGACTGATGCCTTTGGTTCTTATATAATTAGGCAGAAGAACTTGAAAACTACTCCACACTCAATGTACCCAATGTGCCTGAATGCAGGCAGGCAGTACCATCCACTCCCCTCCCATTTATCTCTCCAACCCGGAGGCTCCCTGCCTTCAGTCCTGATTAAGGGCTTTTGCCCGAAAAGTCGATTTTCTTGGTCTTCGGATGCTGCCTCACCTGCTGTGCTTTTCCAGCACCACTCTAATCTAGACTCTGATTTCCCCAGCATCTGCAGTCCTCACTTTTGCCGAGCTGATTTTAACCTTACTGCGAATCTTCTTGCAAAGATGCCTACCTTGAAGAAGTTCTCCCCATCTCTCTACAAGAATCTCAGTGAGTCTCTCTCTCTCACTGCAACCCCAAGGTCATCTCCCCTGCCCTGAAGCTCCCACCTAACCGGTCCACTCTCCTCTCTGACCTATCACCTCCATCCCCACCCCATCCACCTATTGTACTTTTTGCTACCTTCTCCCCAGCCCCACCCCCACCCATTTATCTCTTCCACCCTGGAGGCTCCCTGCCTCCATTTCTGATGAAGGGCTTTTGCCTGAAATGTCATTTTTCGTGCTTCTCGGATGCTGCTTGACCTGCTGTGCTTTTCCAGCACCACTCAAATCTAGACTTCTTGTGGTCTGCCTGTCTTCATGCAATATTCATTAATGCCCAGATAGTTTAATTATTCTAGAGCATTCTCCTTAATCTGTCCAGGTTGTCAACAGTTGCTGGATGCAATATCATTCCCTCCAGGTCACTCTTTATTGAATGAGGGAATGATCATTCAGTTATGTTATCACTTCCATTTGCCAACTCCTGAAAGAAAAATTAGTTTAATGTGATGTTATGGCTATAACCAGATGAGAAGGGCTGGATTGTCTCCCCTCTTCTGAAACTTCCCAATTGGTAACACAAAGTGTTGAATTCTTTTTAGCATCTGGATATATCTTTTTCCCAAATAAATTTAAGTTAACTGTTCTCACTGTTTATGGAACCAACTGAAATGTTTTCTTCAGTAATAGGAAAGAGTAATTTTATTACCTGTAAACCCTGAAACAAATAAGAAAGATGTGTACTAACCATACAGCCTCCATGCAGGCACATGAACCTTCTGAGGCAATACTGTGCCTTCAGGAGGGATGTGTTCTTGGACCATCAGCAATTGTGAATGTTGTGGGTAACTTTAAGTTCTCAGTTTCCTGGTGTTCCTGGAGGTATCGGTTTGTCCACCTTGTCACTCCAGTTAGCAAGGACTTGCTTGCTGAAAAGGTGAGAGCGAGGCTGTTCTCCTTGTGCTTTGTTCTGCATGCTTTCTTCAGTTTTCTCTGCTTAGCCAACAAGAACCATCTCAAAATAACACCTCATTTGCATATGCTGTGCCTGCACAAGTTATGTCACCAAGCTTATAAATTCTTGGCTCGTTTTCATCTCCAGTTTGTGAAGATTCTCACAATGATATAAATGAAAGAGGTGACCAGGGCTTTTCACACCTCCCATGATGGATTATGACTAGTTTCATGGGAAAATGTTCATTTCAGTCTAGACTTGCATTTATTTAAACTACAATAGTGGTTTAGTAGTAATGTCACTGGGGTAGCAATTCATGGACACAGACTAATATTCTGCAAACATGATTTTGTATCCTTTCCCTGCACATGGTAAAAGCTGAATTCACAAAAATCTTGACTGACAATACTTGGGTTAATCTGATAGCAATAACATAACCATTGTTGAACTGGATCACTATTGTCTTTTAAGAAAGGAAATCAGCCAGCCTTACCTGGTCTGACCTTGAAGTGACTGCAGACCAACAGCAATGTGATCGATTCTTAACTACCCTCTGCGCAATTGTTGATGGGCAATAAAATTATGGCCTAGACATGAATAAAAACCCTTTCTAATGTAATTTGAAACCCATTTTTAAGGATGTAGGTTTGCTCACAGAGCTGGGAGGTTCATTTCCAGTCATTTCATCACCCTACGAAGTAACATCTTCAGTGGGCCTCAGGCTAAACAGTGTACATGATTCCTGTTTTCCATTATATGTTTGGCTTTCTTTGGGTTGGTGATTTTATTTCCTGTGGTGATGTCATTTTCTGTTCTTTTTCTCAGGGGGTGGTAGATGGGGTCTAACTTGATGTGTTTGTTGATCAAGTTCAGGTTGAAATGTCATGCTTCTAGGAATTCTGGTGCGTGTCTCTGTTTGGCTTGTCCTAAGATGGTGTGGTGATGTCATTTTCTGTTCTTTTTCTCAGGGGGTGGTAGATGGGGTCCTTCCTTATCTGGATGTAAGGATACTAGTGAGAGAGGGTCATGTCGTTTTGTGGCTAGTTGGTGTTCATGTATCCTGGTGGCTAGTTTTCTGCCTGTTTGTCCAATGTAATGTTTGTTATAGTTCATGCATGGTATTTTGTAAATGACATTAGTTTTGGTTTTTGTCTGTATAGGGTCTTTCAAGTTCATTAGCTGTTATTTTAGTGTGTTGGTGGGTTTGTACGCTACCATGATGCCAAGGGGTCAGAGCAGTCTGGCCTTTGATGTAGGGGAGAGTGGCTTGGGTCTCTGGACATGATTTATCTGTTTGATTGGGTTTGTTGCTGAGAAATCGGCGGACTATTTTCATTGGGTACCCATTCTTTTTGAATACACAGTATAGGTGATTTTCCTCTACTCTGCGTAGTTCCTTTGTGCGGCAGTGAGTGTTGGCTTGTTGAAATAATGTTCTGATGCTGCTTCATTTGTGGATGTTGGGATGATTGCTTCTGTAGTTGAATGTTTGGTCCGTATGTGTTGTTTTCCTGTAGACGCTAGTGTAATGTTGCCCATTGGCTGTTCGCTCTACTGTGACATCTAGGAATGGCAGTTTGTTGTTGTTTTCCTCCTCTTCAGTGAATGTTATTTACACTGAGCCCTCTGTCACAGTGTTCCTTTAAAGTTTCAACAACATTTTAACTGGAAATTTGAAAAACCCTACACCCAAATAAATAATTTGTCCTAATTAACAATGTAATTAGGTGCATGTTCATTTTTGGGTAAATGTCAGTTGTTGAAGTATCATATTTTTCCATTCTGTGCACAAATTGTGTTTGCTCACAGTCAGTATATCCATGTGACTTGAAGAAACATGCTGATGTAAAAAGTAAGGTAAGGTTACCATAGTCCTACCAGATCATTGGGCTACTCTCTCATTGAAGAAAGGTGTCTGGTTTCGTTTGAACCTGAGAGTCACCACTCCTCAGGCAAGAGGAGAGGTTGAGAAGAAGAGTCCTTTATGGTAGTTTAACTACTTCAGGAATTGAACTCCACTCTCAGCATTACTCCCTATTACAAACCAGCTGACCAGCCAACTGAGCTAACTGACATAATCACTGAACCAGAGCATGTGTTCTGTGGGTTTGACTGTCTCATAGTTCATCTTTCTCCAATATTAACTAAAAGATGACATGCTGCTAGAATGGAGGTAGCGTAAGCTTTGATGGATTATGTAAACTACATTATTAAAGGTAAATGTCATTGGTAACAAAAGGTGATTCTACATAAAAAAAACCTTCAAGGTCTCAGTGGAAGCTATTTGGAAAACTAATTGATGACCAACTGGACAACAGCTTTGGACAGCAACGAATTTATTTTACAGCAGCATCGGTTTCTGTGAATAAAAACAGCTGAACAGATCTGTGGATAGGACATTGACCACCAAGTAGAAAGATGTGATAATGCTGGTCCTTTAACAAGGTTACATTGTCCTTGGATTTTTTTTTCAGGACGTCGTAAAAGCACAGGTTCTGAAAAGTCTAGGGTTGAAGGGTTTTAGGGCCAATCTGGAAAAGGCTTTCAAGTTTTCGGGGAAAAAAGAACACTTGTACAATGATAGGGGACTGGCCAGTTCTCCCAGCTCAGCTTTTCTCTGGTTTGATTTTTTTTTGGCAGTCTGGTTATTCACTGAAAGCAGTCAAGCAATTGTAAAAGCTGCTGGATCCAAAGAAGCAGGTCCATGCTGATCCTCCTCTCTCTGATACCTCTCCTGTAAGACCCTGTGTTTAATTTCACCTTTTGTGCCAAGAAATGTTTATGGGGATTGTTGCAAGTATTTGGAACAGCATCATTAATTTGGGATGATCTATTGGGTTTTCGGATAGGTTACATTATTCAGTACTTTGTTCTCTTTTGTTTGTGTTTAGTTTGGTAATCGTGTAAATAGATTCTGTTTTGTTTAAAACTAACTGCATCCCCCTGGAATATCTGCATTACACCTGCTTAAAATAACTAGCAATGTTAGGGTCTGGGCAACTTTCTTGAAATGTTTAGAGGAGATTTGGCCTGGTCCATAACACAGAGATAATTTCTTTCAGAATGTACAATCTTTCAAGGTAAAAGATTTCTGAGGTTGCATGTTTTAAAGGAAAAGGCTGAGGTTAAAAATACATGAAAAAAGTACAGGTCTGCATTGAACAGCAGTGATTACGTTCCCTCTTTCTGAAAAAAAATGGATGTATATCCAATCGTTTTTAAAAAAACAGTGAAATGGTTTTGAAAGCACAACTTCAAAGCCCTCTTAGTAGAAAGTGCAACTTACAAAGATTAAAACAATTCTTTTTCACATTAAGAAGTCATCTTTGTTTCCCAAATACATTTCACCAAGTCAGTTAGCAAACTTTTCTGAAAAGTCTGTGTGTTGTAATTACTTATTTTGTTTTGGTGTGAATACGACCGATCAAGGGAAAACTTCAACCACATGCCTAAAATTCTTAAACTACAAGCTTACAATTCTTAAAGGTGCAGTAAAAGAGCACAACAAAGGGAAACAGAAGGAAAAAAAGGGGAGAAAATCGAAGAGAGAAACAGAAGTAGTGAAAAAAAAAACATGGCACTGCATCCTCCTTTTAAAACAAAACAATTGGCTGCAAAGCCAAATGGAATAAAAAAATTGATTCTGGTTTGGACATCTAGTTTTGCCTTTACTGTACTGTATTTGTTCAAATGTGTGCAGTTCTATCTTACAGATCAAGGAATGGATGGCACCATGAAAAGTGTTCAAAAACCTTGCCTATCATCGACAAGAAAGGCATTCTCAGAATTAACATATCTGGTCTTTCTTTGAATAATCACATGCATCCAAAAATGATCTGAAAAGTTCTTAAAGACTAGCTCAAGGTAAAATTTAACCACTGTATTCACAAATTCCAATTCATGTAATGCAAATGCAATCCCAGTAGTCAGTTGCCAGATTGTCAGGAGATGCTACACTAAAGGCATAAGTGTGGTTTATCCAAAGAGAAACTGCCAGAGAGGCCTAATGAATTAGTAATACTTTGAGACCAACTGAAGCCTTTACGAAACATCTTCTAGGCAAGATAAAAGGGTCTACCACTGTCACATTTTTGGAGTATTATCACACATATAAAGCCATAGTGGCAGGTCAACAACAAGTACATGCAGAGGGGCAGCCAATACTATTGCTGCGGTTAGCAAAGCATGTCAAACCAATGAAATCTGAACCAATGTGGCTTGTTGCATCCATCCAAACAATGTGTTGCTGGAAAAGCTCAGCAGGTCAGGCAGCATCCAAGGAGCAGGAGAATCGACGTTTCGGGCATAAGCCCGAATGCAATGGCAGGATAACAAATACTAAATGCTAATATTAACAAAAGGAGCTGGTGCCAACATGTCACCACTTCATTTCTTGAAGGACATATACCTTAGCAAGTGACAGCCCATGGTACAACCTGCATGATGCTATTCATAAATTTAAGAATTATACTATGCATAGGCAGAATCACATTACGGAGACAATACACAAGCTCATGTTGGCTTCCTGAAATCTACCTGTAGGTATCATTGGTCCTGCTGTGGCAGGATTTCTAGTGAGGACATATCACAGTATAATCGCAATTCATGAGATTTAACCTACACCAGCTGGAGAGAAACAGACCCCACATGTAGCATATTCAAATTGGTCAAGGCGAGGATATGGCTTTGAATGAAAAGCACTTCAAATGACTTAATACTGTATACAATTCTGGTCACCCTTCTATGGGAAGGATGTTGTTAAACTTGAGAGGATACAGAAAAGATTTACAAGGATGTTACTGAGACTGGAGACTTTGAGCTATAGGGAGAGGCTGAATAAGCTGGGGCTTTTTGCCCTGGAGCATCGGAGGCTGAGGGGTGATCTTATAAAGGTTTATAAAATCATGAGGGGCATGGATAGGATAAATAGACAAGTTATTTTTTGTAGTGTGGGTTAGTCCAAAACTATCCGTCAAAGGATTGATGTGAGACGGGAAAGGGTGGAATGAGCTGACACAGGAAGTGGTGGAAGCTGATACAATTACAACATTTAAAATGCACCTGAATGGGTATATGATTAGGAAGGCCTCAGAGGGATATGGGTCAAATACTGGCAAATGAGACTAGGTCAGATGACAGTGTCTGGTTGGTGTGATTGAATTGAACTGAAGGGTCTGTTTCCTTGATGCATGACTCTTTGAAACTACAATTTAGCCAAAGCCACTATGAATAGTTGCAATCAGAAATTGCCAAAGATGAGCAATTACAAGAATTGTAAAAGAGCATTATTCATGGATGGACTGACAGTATTAAAGAAGCACTGAGAAAATTAATTTGATATGACAATACAGAGGTGAACTTGGTATAACGTGCCCAGGGTTCCCTCTAATTCTTTTTCTGGCTGCACAAGCCTCCAAGGTCTGTTCGCAGCAACTATGTCTGGAACCGAATGTCAGTGTTGATTCTGATCATCGTGGACAGAATCTTGGAGCAGCTGCACTTGCAATTACACATCTAAGAGGGAACATTGACCATACCAAGTTATTTTCAAGAGCAAGCAAGTCTTAACAGCAAATGTGGGACATTAAGATCTCATCACCAGGAACACATCAGGGACACATTATCTTTTATTCAGTCATGGGCTGTGGACCTTGCTGGCCACCTGACATTTTATTGCCCGTCCCTATTTGCCCTTGAACTGCTTTCTTGAACCAGTGCGGTTCAAGTATTGTAGTTAACCCACAATGCCTTGAGGGAGGAAATTCCAAGATTTTGACTTAGTGGCAGTGAAGGAACAGCGATCTATTTCCAAGTCAGGATGGTGATGTGGTGCTGAAAAAGCACAGCAGGTCAAGCAGTATCCAAGGAGCAGGAGAATCTACATTTCGGGCTGATAAGGGGCTTATGCCTGAAACATTGATTCTTCTGCTCCTTGGATGTTGCCTGTCCTGCTGTGTTTTTCCAGCACCACACTCTTGACTCTGATCTCCAGCATCTGCAGTCCTCACTTTTGACAAGTCAGGATGATGAGTGACTTGGAGGGAAACTTGCAGGTAATGGTAAGCTCATGGATCTGCTGACTTTGCCTTTTAATTTGGAAGTGTTTGTGGGTTTGGAAAGTGCTTTCTAAGGATCTTTGGTGAATTTCTGTCATTGCCATTGAACACACAAAACAGCTAGGACATTAATCTGTGTACAGGCCAGGGATGAATTAGGATACACAATGCCTCATGACTGCATTTGAAGCATGTCCAGTGTATCAATACCAAAAGTGGAGAGACCTACCCATAGAACATAGAACATAGAAAAATACAGCGCAGTACAGGCCCTTTAGCCCTCGATGTTGCGCCGATCCAAGCCCACCTAACCTACACTAGCCCACTATCCTCCATATGCCTATCCAATGCCCGTTTAAATGCCCATAAAGAGGGAGAGTCCACCACTGCTACTGGCAGGGCATTCTATGAACTCACGACTCGCTG
>NC_057739.1:11012760-11020663 GCF_004010195.1 Chiloscyllium plagiosum | reverse complement strand
CCCCCACAAAACCGCCTATCTGTGCCCCTAACTATCGAGTCCCCAATTACTACTGCTCTGCTCTTCTTCACCCTTCCCTTCTGAGTAACGGGGACAGGCTCCGTGCCAGAGGCCTGAGCTCCAAAACAGTATACTTGTTCTTGAGGGGAACGGCCGCAGGGGGTCCCTGCACTGGCTGCTTCCTCCCAGTCCCCCTCACTGTCACCCATCTGTCTGCAATCTTTGGAATTACTACTTCCCTAAAGCTCTCCCTCCCGAATGATCCTAAGTTCATGTCTTCCATCCAGTCCTTAGATGAAAGGAACACCAGTTCCATTATCCACAGGCAAGATTACCTCTTGGTTACAGATTGCTTTTCTACATTTCTCATTATTTGATGCCTTAGCAGCACAACGAATATGACTGTGCCTGGTACAATGAGTACTACTTTCTGGTTATACAGTATCCCAAAAGGGATCATCTTTGACAATGGACTGCAGTATACTGGCAAATAATTGCAAGTCATGTATACAAAGTGGGGAGTGATTCATATCACATCATCATCTATTGTCTGTGCTCAAACATAGCAGAGCATGTGGTACATACAGTGATCACTAATGTGGAGCATTAAGATTTCACAGCGCATTGCTACATTTTTATACAACACTCTTAGAAAAGGAATTGATATTCTCTGCTGAACTTATGTTCAGCAGGCAAGTGTGAATGAACTAGCCTAGCTATTATCTAAACATTCTGAGTCAAATTATATTCTTCTTCGAAGACAGAGATGATTTAAAGTGATACATATCAAATGGATGGAGAAAAGGTAGAGAACTGCCAAACTGTGCTCTAGCCTGAGAGTGCGAGTTAGAAATCTAAACACAAATATTGGGATACCAATGAAGGTTTCTAGCATATAAAGGCAACCCAGAACATATGAAGTTGTTTCTGATCATAAAGCTACATTGCAAAGGAATAGAAGCCAGATCAAGGTACAATTGTGCACCAGGAGAGAGAGGGAAACATTGTGATGATGATGATTATGTAGTGATGTTGAGTGACAGCAATCAGCAGCAAGACTACCAAATTGTCAAACATGTCAAACATAAAACCACATATACCTCCTTAAGTGTATACCACATTAGATGAGTGGGTTGTTAGACCTCCTTTACATTGAAGTTTGAAATATTAGTCCTTCAAATGCTATTTTGCTTCCTTGTAACATTCCAAATTTAACATCTGCCTATGTAATGGGGAAGCTGTATTATGCCCCGGAGTCAGTGTACCTTTAAGAGTCATGCGCATGAGACTCATCATAGCATGAGAGTATGAGGGCATAATGGTCTCATGCTCCATCATAGACCGGGATCACTTGAAGAATAACATGAGATTGAAAGTGTTTTGCTCTGTGTAATTTAACAATTTTCTGTTACCTCAGGCATGAATACAATATTTATATATACTAGTTAGCTAAAATAAATGTCTATTTAATTTTTATTCCTTCACAGGATGAGGGTGTTGTTGGCCAGGCCAGCATGAATTGACCATCAATAATTGCCCATTGGGCAGTTAAAAGTCAACCACATTGCTGGAGTCTGGAGTCACGTGTAGGCCAGACCAGGTAAGGCTGGCAATTTCCTTCCCTAAAGGAGATTAGTGAACCAGGTGTTTTGTTTTCCTGACAATCAACATTAGACTCTTATTTCAGGATATTTATTGAATTCATGAGCTGGGCTGGGTCTTTCTAGAGTTGCTTACCTTGAAGTTTTTGAAATCACAACACTGCCTCTTGAGTAAGTGATGGATGTAGGTACAATTGCAATGATAACTATGTGAATAGGAAAGGTTTGAAGGTGCCAGGAGCAGTCAGGTGGCACTAGTTAGTTTGGGATTATGTTTGGCATGGACTGGTTAGACTGAAGGGATTCCTGATGATGCCTGAGGATTCCTGATGAAGGGCTATTGCCTGCAACGTCGATTTTTCCTGCTCCTTGGATGCTGCCTGACCTGCAGTACTTTTTCAGCACCACTCTCATTTTGACTTTAATATCCAGCATCTGCAGTACCCACTTCTGCCTGGTTAGACTGAAGGGTATGTTTCTGTGCTGTATGACTCTACAACGCTGTGACTACAGGGACTGGTTCACTGATACCAGAGGGCAAACAGGCTGTCTGCATGGAGTGCATTGGTCTCATTAAAATTGTCTGGGCAGTGTTGTAGTCTCTAGCCAAATTGTTAAGAGATACTTCCCTTACCGGTCTTCTTCTGGCCGGTCTTCCTACTAATGTACAGTTCTCTAGGGCAGCTTGATGAGGACAACTAATGAGAACTGTTCAATGAGGTCTGCTTGATGAAGATTGTTCAGTGAGGACTCCCAATGAGAATTCCCTGAAGAGAACTCCTAAGTGAGAAGTCACCTCTGCCCTTGAGCATTTCTGTAATATATTTCTAGGGGTAGGTAGCTTACACGGTGTCAATCAATCGCTTGAACCCTTTAGGCTTGTAACCATGGGACAACTACACATGGAATTGGACGACCATTGTCTTCCTGCCTATCTCCATTTGAAGGTTAATTTTCATTTCTTCTAAGAAAAAGACCTTCTTATTTTTGTAATAACTTGGTGATTATAAGGTACACTTGGCACTAGACAAATTGTTGACAATTGCTTAGTGTGCATTATGATCTCCGTGTTTCTCCCAAATCTTCCCTTTTGTTTGTTCTGCAATTTTGGAAAAAGTTAATTACCGCTATTAAAGGTAATCACGTGCTACAGAGTAAATATCAGGGAAAAATCAGTTTTTAGGGAACCCTGATTTCCAACAATTGTTTCCTGCGCCAACCAGTTAGATGTAACTGCATTCTCTTTGTCCAATTCTTATTCATCTGTTTGTAGTCAGCAAGCCAATTGCAATTGCTTCTCTTCCTGTTATTTTGCAGTTACCTCTGGGTAATACCAAAGACGTCCTGTTGACGCTCACCTCTTTTCTTTCTCATCTATATGCTGCCCTCTTGGCAATATCAGATAGAAAAAGAGACTTAATTTCCACACAAACATTGATAACACTGTACTGTACTGCATCATTATCACTCATGGTGTTTCCACGATTGCTAAATGATGAGGCTGCTTGTCTGAAATCTGGCACTGAAATTTTCATGAATTAAATAATGGGGAAACCTGAGGTCATTGTCTTTGATCACCATTAAAAGTTAATTTCCTAGCTAATGACTTCATCGCTCTCCTTTGCAAATATCCAAATTGAGCCACTCTGATAACAAACCTGTATACAAACAATCACATATCCACACCATCACTGACAGTGCCTACTTCCACATTTATAACATTGCATCACACTATTTCTGCCTCAGCTGAAGTGCTACTAAAACACTCATTGTCCTTATTATCTCCAGCTTTGCCTTATCTACTGCCCCTCTGCCTGCCTCCCAGATTCTACTGTCCATGCAGACCATTCACCAACTTCTGTTTATCTTTTTCCTGTGTTTGCTGATCCACAGTCACTCCCAGTTAAAAGCTGCCTCAACGTTACCCTTATTTCAAATGCTGGTATGGTATTCCCCCATCTCTGTAATTTCTAGTAACCTCTGATGTAGGAGTGATCCTCTAATCCTAACTTTTTGAATATCCCCAAATTGAATCACTACAACATTGATGGCTATACCTTCAGCTGCCAAAGCCCTAAGTTTGGACTTTGCTCCCTAAATCTCTATGGTTCTCTAAGTCCCTTTTCTCCTTTAAGGCTCTTCTTAAATCTTGCTGCTTAGTCCAAACTGTACCTGTCCTTATATCTCCTTATGTGGCACTGTGTGAAAGTCTGATTTATAATACTCCTCTGAAGTGCCTTGAGGTGTTTCACCATCTTATTTGTGTAGTAAAGTGTAATTAGTTATTCTTGTTGTTATTAGAAGGAATATGTTAGTTTAGTTTAGGATTATGTTTGGCATGCACTGGTTGTACCAAAGGCTCTGTTCTCCTGCTGTATGACTCTATCAATACATAAAATTCATCTATTTGTAGTCAGCAAGCCAACTGCAATTGCTTCTCTTCTTGTTAGTTTACAGTTACCTCTGGGTAATATCAAAGACCTCCTGTTGAGCCTCACCTCTTTTCTTTCTCATCTACATGCTGAAGAGAATGCAGTTACACCCAACTGGTTGATATATGAAACAGTTGTTGAAAATCAGGTTCCCTAAATTAGATTACATTCCCTACAGTGTGGAAACAGGCCCTTCGGTCCAACCAGTCCACACAGACCCTCCGAAGAGTAACCCCACCCAGACCCATTTCCCTCTGACTAATGCACCTAACACTATGGGCAGTTTAGCATGGCCAATTAACCTGCCCTGCACATCTTTGGACTGTGGGAGGAAACCGGAGTACACGGAGGAAACCCACGCAGACATGAGGAGAATGTGCAAACTCCACACAGCGTGAGGCTGGAATCGAACCTGGCACCCTGGTGCTGTGAGGCAACAATGCTAACCACCGTGCCGCCCATAAAAACTGACTTTTCCCCATATTAATGTCAAGTGTGTTCTTACTCTGGATAGTCCTTTCAATCTGTTCCATATAATTGTTAGGTGATAGATATTTCAACAAATTTTCACTCACACAATTTGCTATAAATACAGCAATTCATAGAACTAGGTGATCCATTGATTTTTGAACTCCACTGAGCTTGAATCTGACCCAAGCAAATAGATTTTTTTGTCAGTGATTTGCCTCCAATATAACATGATTACAAGCTGTCTCAATGCAAAATCCAGAAATTCTGAGCTTCAAGATTCAACCCAAAAATGGAAGTATAGAAGTCAGACAATGGTGTCAGGGATGATAACAATCTATTTCCTAAATCAGAAGTTTGTGGGTTTAAGTCTCACTCCCAAGACTTTGTGACAAAATTGATTCGCCTGCTAACAGAGAGATTGTTGCATTGTTGGAAGCACTGCCTTGCAAATGAAACATAAAACTGAGAAATCATCAGGTCTCTCAGATCAATCTACAACATCAGTATTCAAAGAAAAACAGAAAGGGTTTGATAGAATATGCAGCCAATTTGACCAAGCTAGTCTATCCTGATGTTTTTGCTCCATCCAAATACTCCTCCAATTTATCTACTTGATTGAAGTTCTCCAGCACATCATTTTATTCCCTTTTCTTTCATGTACTCATCCAGTTTCCTTTCAAAGACATCTGAGTTATTTGTTTTAACTACTCCCAATGTTAGCTATTTCTGCATTCTAACTGTTATCTAGTTGAAGAAAGTTTGCCTTATTTTCCCAGTGGATATGTTTGGCAACTGCCTTGAATTTATGCTATCTATCATATCTGGCCAGTTCTCCTGGTGGGGAGCTGCGAATCAGGCTAAAGGCGTTTGTTATGGAAACAGCCCAGAGCTCCATCTGCAGGATGTAAAGCAGTGGAAGAAATAGTTTGCATCATGTGTTATTAGGTACGGAAGTAAAAAAGACCATGTGTGGTACATTGTTGTCTTCAGCATTTTTAAAAAGGATTAATTAGTGATTAAAAGTAGAACTGCTGATAGTGATTATATCAACCATCTACTGAATAGAACAATAATAGAAACTGACAATATTGTTCTGTACTAATCAACTTACAGCTACCACCTGTCAAGTCTGTAATAAATATGTCAAAAATCATTAATCCTTCAGTTAAGAACATTATGTATTGCCTTGCCTTGATAAAAAAGATATGAAACTTGCTAGCAATTATATAGAAGCGTCGCAAAACAAAATCAAGCTATCCATACAACATCCACTATCCAAACTGTAATGGACAAACACTTTGGAATAACTGCAAATGACTGTCAAAGCTGTTCACAGCTGATTCTCGGTTCACACTATAACCTTATCCAAATTTCTACTTGGTAATCATTTCTCAATACATTGTTTATTCCTCGCAGAACTGAAAGATGCTGTGTTTACTGGAGTGTGGCCTCAAGAGATGAAAGTTAGAGATAACACTGCTGACCTAATTTTCAATCAATGCTCCTATATATTGAGAATTATTTCAGGAGTACAGCATTGTTGGATTTAACCTTACATATGTTTTACAAGACAAACCTAACCTAATTTCAGTCATATTTTGCAAGCAAATAAGATGAGCAAATGTAATGGAGTACAATTGTAGAAGCAAAATACTCTTCAAAGAAAAGAAAAAATGGCAGTTGGTTGCTCTGAAAAAGAACTCTTTAAGATGAGATGACCAGAAACATTGAACACCAATTTTGCTTTCTATGCTCTTAGAAATAGCAGGGCACTCATTTAGTATCAAACTTTCCTGAGTGAAAAAAGGAGCACTTTAAGACATTAAAGTAGCGAAAGTCCAAAGGTCCCAAAATAGGTCTCTCCAGTTGGCATCAAACTCTCATATGGACATCAAATAGAAGCTCACCAAGGCATCAAAATGAAGGTCTCATTTAAAAAGAAGCTCCTGAAGGTATCACAAGGAAACTCTTAAATTGACATCAAATGGAATTAGAGTCGAGAGTGTGGTGCTGGAAAAGCACAGCAGATCAGGAAGCATCCAAGGAGCAGGAGAATCAACGTTTCGATAAGTTCTATGACCGAAACTTCGATTCTCCTACTCCTCGGATGCTGTCTGACTTGCTGTGCTTTTCCAGCATCACACCCTCGACTCTGATCTCCAGCATTTGCAGTCCTCACTTTCAACTATCAAATGGAATCAGCAACTAACCCATCACATTAATGGATTAAAACGTTTACAACTATTTATATCATATGTCCTGAAAAAGAGATCATATGCACCCTAACAGCTAAATTTGAAATGGGAGTTACTGTCATCATATTACCATTACGTAGCTTGAAAGATACTTATCTCAACAAGGAAAAGTATTTGTTAAGATCATCTCATTGTATATAGCAGGTCTCCAATTCTGCACATTGGCAGAATCACACAGCAGTGCCAATATACAAGCTCAGCATGGCTTGCTGAAATTCCCTTAGCTGTGAGAGAATCATCATAGAGTCATAGAGATGTACAGCACGGAAACAGACCCTTCGGTCCAACCCATCCAAAGCAATCAGATTTCCTAAACAAATCTAGTCCCATTTACCAGCACATGGCGCATATTGCTCTAATACCTTCCTATTCATATACCCATCTGGATGCTTTTTAAATATTGTAATTGTACCAGCCTTCATCACTTCCTCTAGCAGCTCATTCCATATGCACACCACTCACCGCATGAAAACGTCATCACTTCGGTCCCTTTTTAAATCTTTGCCCTCTCATAGGTCGGCTCAGATCTCATTATGGACACTATTGAGACTCAAACCACATCAACTATAGCAGAACAGATCAGACCTTAGATCAGTCAATGATTCCAAAGGGTAAGACTTTCAAGTGAAATGTTTACTAAGCACCAGGATGATGACATCTGATATGCTGAGCAGATTATTCAACCCATGTAAGGCCAAAGATATTTTTCTTAATCTACATATTGATGCTTTTGACTTAAAATTGAAGATATTTTCAATTTTGATTTGTTACAGTGCGCTCAGAGTCAATGCTAACAGTTGCAATTGACGACTACCAAACCCCACTGGTCCTCACCTACCACCCCACCAACCTCCGGATACATCGTATCATCCTCCGTTATTTCCGCCACCTCCAGACAGACCCCACCACCAGGGATATATTTCCCTCTCCACCGCTATCAGCATTCAGGAAAGACCACTCCCTCCACGACTCCCTCGTCAGGTCCACACCCCCCACCAACCCAACCTCAACTCCCGGCACCTTCCCCTGCAACCGCAAGAAGTGCAAACTTGCGCCCACACCTCCCCCCTCACCTCCCTCCAAGGCCCCAATGGATCCTTCTATATCCGTCGCAAATTCACTTGCACCTCCACACACATCATTT
>NC_057739.1:10998164-11012544 GCF_004010195.1 Chiloscyllium plagiosum | reverse complement strand
CTCCCCCCTAACGTTTATCTCAGCCTGCTTGGCACACCAGCCTCATTCCTGGAGAAGGGCTTATGCCCGAAACGTCGATTCTCCTGCTCCTTGGATGCTGCCTGGCCTGCTGTGTTTTTCCAGCACCACATTTTTCAACTCTGGTAAATCTCCAGCATCTGCAGTCCTCACTTTCTCCTAACTACCAAAGATGAGCAAGAATTGCAAAAGATAATTATCTAGTGATGGCTGACAGAATGAAAAAGGTACCTGAGGAGATGTGTTCACTTTGCCCACATAAAAACAAATGTAATCAATCACAATAAGTCATTTTCAAAGAGAATCCAGCTACGATATCATGCCCATGCTACATAAGGGAAATATAGACACTGAACATTCAAGACAGTGAGTCCCGGAAACTGTGTACTGGCCAGGGATGAATCAAGAAATTCAATGATTATGAATGTATGCGGGGCCTGCCAAAAACATCAGCTCCAGCAGTAGAGGGAACTTCGATATCAATCCAATGTTCCATCCAGTGCTGGGATCAAGGTAGCAATTAACCTTTTCAATGTGTGCAAATGACTTCCTTATAATGGGCTATCTCTCCACATTTCCCATAGTCTGATGAAGCAACATGATAAGTGCAACTGTTCTTTACATGATGATTGTTATATTCTGTTTTTCAGTGTGTCAGAACAAATGGTATCTGACAACAGAGCACAGTGTACTGGCAAAATGTTACATGACATGTACGAATTGGGAAGGACCGACTATCTCATGATCAAGCTGCCATCAAGTTCAAAGAGACCATGTGGTATGTATGAGCACATTATTGATTATTACGCACAGATCGAAAATGCAAGATGTTTGCATTGTTTTGCTGAATTTCATGCCGCACCAATAGTAAAGAGATTACATCTCCTGGACATTTATCTTCTTAAACCAGTTGTGAACGTCCATTTCCGGCAGCCATTTGTCCATCCATATCTGGACACAGGACCTACATTTTCAAAGCCAGAAGCGAATGAGAGAGAGAGAGAGAGAGAGAGAGAGAGAGAGAGACATAATAAGCAAGCAAAGTCAAAGAATGACCAAAACTATGTGCCGACCAGTGAAGGTGAGTTTGAAATGTAAATACAAATACTTGGGTGACAGGAAGCATCTCCAAAATACGGAAGAAGCTCAGTTCATGCAATATCATTACTGATCATGATAATATGGAGATAAGGAACAAAGGTCTGTTTGGATCAGTGTACAGCTCACAAACCATGCAGGAAGGGAATAAGGAAGAACATTCTGACAATAGAGATTTAGTAGGGATGTTGAGTGATGTAATCCAGAAGGAAGACAGCTAAGTTGTCAAATAAGTGCAACATAGAGCAAAGTGTGTTGCTTCAGATAAATCCTCAATCACATCTCATTCTGATATCATGACAGCATCATAGCATGTAAACTGAGAAGTAGAGATTTCATACGCCATCATACCATAGGTCATTGGAAGCATGATTCTCTGCTGGAAGAATGTTCTTTTGTTGTAATTAATAGCCTAATTTTATCCCAGAATTATATGTGCTAGACAAATGTAATGTTTGTATATCATAATTAGTTTTAATAAACTGATGTTTAATTGTTGAATATGATACCCACACCCAGTTTCCTATGTTACCGGAGATAACATACGAATTGTGGTGTTAGTAAAACACCCTCTAGGAAGCTAAAAACCAAAAAACACAATTGCATCAACTACCTATTAAAGTAAATAAATTAGAGCCATTGGAAGTTCTGACCCCAACTCAGAAGTTGGTTCCAAATGCTGAATAATGGGCTATTAGAAGTGTCAGGGTTCTGGACAATTACTGAATAGTCAATGCTACGGGACTTTTAAGAATTCCGTATGAACATTTGTCAGAGTATGTCTGATCCTGCATCTACCTGGCTACTGGAAGATCTTGGCTTGTGATTTTTTTAACAATTGTCAATCAAACCACAGGTTATTCTGTTGAAAATATCATAGCTTTCTTTCAGTTTGTTGACCCAAAGGCAATGTGTACTGGTACACAGATGTAGATCATATATCTCTGATTCACACGGTTCACCCTGAGGGTAGTTTACAATCTCAGCTGGATAAAATAGTGGAAGCAGCAGCGAGAATCAGTTTGCATGTTCAGATATGGAGGGAGAAAGGTCAAGGGATCTTGATGAAGTAACAGCAGTGAGCTATCAAAAAGACTGCACCAGAAATTCACAGAGTTACTAACAACATTGAACATAAGCTGAGGAGGAAAAAGGAAAAGAAGAACTGCATTTTGTGCAATCCTTAAACACGTTTTGTCTTTCAGAATCCACCACAATTCTTTGGGGATTTACAACTGGTATTATTTGCACAAATTGTGCTAACTGCCTGACCTTTATCATTTCACATTCTTGGCCTTCATAACTCTGACTTGAAGCGTCAACCATCTAAATCCCAATTAAAGTAATTTCTTTTAGCCTACTCATATTAGTTCTTTTGACTCCATCACCTTAAACTCTGACACCAAGTGAACTCTCATTCAATACTATAGCTGACTCAATGCCACGGTACACTGTAAAAATAATCCTTTTACTAAGTGTAAAGTCATTTTTTAAAAAAATGTCATGTTTCTGGGTTACCTTAAAAGTTTTGATTTTTGGAATTAAAATAAAACCATGGATGGGCATTGGAACAGCATTTACTGCTTATCTTTAACTACCTTTGAACTGAATGTTTGTTAGGCAATTTACTAGGTGGTTAAGAGTTAGCCGTATTGATTTGAGAGCTATCGTTTTGTAACATTGTTAACAAAATCAACATTTCGGGACAGAGAGATGTACCTGGCTAAGAGAGTCAATGACGCTCTCTTATCTGAAATTATTCTCACAATTACATCTTTCAATACATAGGCCAGACCATGTAAAAGCAGTAAATTTGCTTCCCTAAAGGACATTAGTGAGTCAGACAAACATTTACTACAATGGTTCCATGGTTGCTCTTTAGATTAGTTTTGATTTCAAGATTTTCAATAATTTCAAATGTTACTGTAGTATTTAAACTCTCAGTCCCATAATGTTAGTCATAAAGTCATAGAGTATTACAGCATGGAAACAAACCCTTTGATCCAACCAGTCTGTGCCAACCATGTTCCCAAACAAAACTGCATTTGACCCATATCCCTCCAAATCTTTCCAATTCATATACTTATCCAAATGTCTTTTAAATGTTGCATTCAACCTGCATTCATCACTTCTCCTGGCAGTTCATTCCACACATGAACTACCCTTTGTGTAAAAACATTGCCCCTCATGTCCAGAGTTTGGAATATTAATCCAGTAACATTACCGTTACGCCAACACCATCCACTGCATTTATCCCTCTGGCAGTGAAGGAAACATCAACGATGCAATCCATGGAATGTATTTTGGGTTGAGTAAGCTGTTGCTTTAAGGTTAGAGCAAACTGAGTGTTACTAAGTACAAGAAATGATTTATTTATTGAGTGATTGTCACTTGTATTTAACAAATAAACACAGTGAAAAGCCGGTCTACTGTTGTGATTTTACTTTGCCACAACTCACAAAGATTTAGCTTCTGTTCAGAAGTGTGAAGTGAATGGAGGACAATCAATATGTGGAATACACTGCCTCCAAGGGCCCTATGGATAATGCTGACAAATGTCAAGAGGGAACATCAGAGATCATTGGCAGAGGTAGGTTTGTAAGATATAATTGACAGAATAATTTCAGATAAGAGACTGTTTTCCTTGGTCAGGTTCATCTCTATGTCCCAAAACATTCCTTTTGTTAACAGTGTCACAAGGCTATAGCTCTCAAATCATTGAGCTTCTATTTGAGCATTTTGAGGATGGAACTTGAAGCATAAATAAAGGACAACCAGTGGATGTAGTGTACTTGGACTTTCAGAAGGCTTTTGATTCATTCCGGGAGAAAGTGAGGTCTGCAGACGCTGGAGATCAAAGCTGAAACTTTATTCTTGAAGAAGGGCATGTGCCCGAAACGTCGAATCTTCTGTTCCCTAGATGCTGCCTGACCTGCTGTGCTGTTCCAGCAATAAAGTTTCAGTTTTGATTCATTCCCCCTCCAGAGGTTAGTAATAAAATTAGAGTCCATGTGACTGGGGAAATACATCAGCATGCATTGAGTAATGGTTAACAGACAGAAAGCATAGAGCAATAAAGATCTACAGCATAGAAAAAGGCTCTTTTGCCCATCATGTTCATGCCCATCAAAAACAACCACCCAACTATTCTAATTCGATTTTGCAACACAATTTCAAATGTTCCCACATTATATTCCAGTTGCCAAATCTTTCCCTACTTTGGAAACATACCTTCTGTCCTTTTATCTAAGCTATTTATATAAATGGTACATATTTGAGGTCCCTACATTGATTCATGAGCATACCACTTGTTATAACTTACCAACCTGAAAATGACCTAATTATGCCTGCTCTCTATTTTCTGTTAGCGAGACAACATTAGCTAACATGCTAATCCACACATAATGGCCTTTTATTTTCCACAACAATCTTTGATGTGCCACCTTATCAAATTCCTTCTGGAAATCTAAGTACTGCGAATTCACCTTCTTTGCAGAAAGTGTTACCTCCTCAAAAGCTCAAATAGATTGGACAAACATGATTTCCCTCTCACAAAACAATGTTGACTTTGCTTTGTTACATAGAATTTAGCTAAGTCCTCTGCTCTAACTTCTCTAATATTATCTTCTCCTATTTCCCCGTGACAGATGTTAAACGAAGTGGCCTATAGTTTCCTGCTTTGACTAGAGCTCTTTTTTCAGAACAGATTACATTTGCTCTCTCCCAATTTAATGGAACTGTCCCTGGATCAAGGAAGATTGCAAAATTAAAACAACTATGGTGATTGATTTATATTATGATATATAAAAAATATCATTTATTATAGAATGTCAATCTTGAACTAGTTGCTTATAGGTTTTAGTCTGTACGTATGAGAGGGTTGAACAGTCAATTTGTCAGTATTTCTGGAGTCATGGTTTTTTTTTGAAACCAATATGAGAGAACTAATTCCTGGAATGCTGGTGGGGATTAGTTTTTGTGGGGATAGTTTTGCAAGCTGACAGAGAAAACATTGAAAAACATTAGCCTGCTTTCATTTAGAATGGTCAGGTATTGATTTTATTTGCTTAGGTCTTAGTTTGTAGAATTCCTGGTTGAAGTCAGATGCATAAAGCTGTTCTATAACAATCTGTATCAACTAATAATTATAATGTAGCAATAATTCAAGATTCTGAAAAAGTGGCTTAGAAAGTTATCAATGTAACAGCCTTATGCAAAAGGGGAGGAAACAAAAAACATGTAACTATTGTCCAATTTGCTTAACATTTATTATTGGGAAGATGCTTGAGTTTATTACAAAGGATGTTATAGAAGAGTTTTTGGAGACACGTAATATAATCACACAGGCTTCACGAAAGGAAAATCATGCCTGACAAATTTATTAGAATTGATTGAGGAGGTAACAAGCATAATAGATAAAGGGGGAGCAGTGGATTTAAATGACTGGATCTTCAGGAGTGTTTTAGTAAGGTATCACTTGTTAGGCAGCTTAATAAGAAAAGAGCCTATGATGTTGGAGGCAGTATATTAGCTTGAATGGAGGATTTGCTAATGAGCTTAAGACAAAGAATTGCAATAAAAGGGACATTTTCAAGATGGCAACCTATAACTGGTGGAGTGCCAAAGGGATCAGTTCTGTGGCCACAATTGTTACAACGTATATTAATGACTTGGACAACAGTGGTGAATGTGCTATGGCTAAGTTTGTGGATGACACAGAAACAGATGGGAAGGCAATTGATGAAGATGACACAAATTCTACAGAGGGATAAAGATAGATTAGGTAAGTGGACAAAAGTGGCATAATAAGTGGGAAACAGTGAGGTCACAATTTTTGCAGGATGAATAGAGGAGCTGAATAGTGGAAAAAAATTGTCTAAAGCTAAAGCAATTAGGGATTTGGGAGTCATGCATAGATTATAAAAAGGTGGCATACAAATTCAGCAGATATTAGGAAGTTAAGTGGAATGTTGGCCTTCATAGTATTGACAGCATGTGCTCCAGAACTTGCCAATCCCCAAGCCAAGATGTTCCAATACAGTTACAACATTAGCATCCACCCAATAATGTAGAAAATTTCCCAGGTTTGGCTTGTGCATAAAAAGCAGAATAGGTCCAATCCAACCAATTACCACCTCGTCAGTCTACTTTCAATCAATGGTAACGTGATGGAAGGTGTCATCAACAGTATTATCAAGCAGCACTTGCTCAACAATATCCTGTTCAGTGACACCCAATTTGGGTTCTGCCAGGTCCTGACCTCATTACAGACTTGACTCAAACATAGACAAAAGAGCTGCATTCCGGAGGGGCCATGAGAGTAACAACCCTTGAAATCAAACCTGCATTTGACTGAGTGTGGCAACAAGGAGCCGTAGCAAAACTGAAATCAATGGGAATTGGGGGAAAACTCTCCGCCAGTTGGTGTTGTACCTGGCACAGAGGAAGATGGCAAAAGTGAGGACTGCAGATGCTGGAGATTAGAGTTGAGAGTGTGGTGCTAGAAAAGCACAGCAGGTCAGGCAGCATCTGAGGAGCAGGAGAGTTCAATGTTTCAGGCAAAAGCTCTTCCTGATGAAGGGCTTTTGCCCAAAACATCGACTCTCCTGTTCCTCGGATGATGCCTGACCTGCTGTGCGTTTTCAGCACCATACACTTGACATGGGAAGATGGTTGTGGTTGTTGGACGTCAGTCATCTTAACTCCAGGATATCTCTATAGGCATTCCTCAGGATAGTGTTCAAGGCCTAATCATCTTCAACTGCTTCATCAATGAGTTTTCCTCTATCATAAGGTCAGAAGTGGGGATGTCCACCAATGATTACCTAATGTTCAACACCATTCATAACTCCTCAAATACTGAAGCAGCATGTTCAAATGCAACAAAATCTGGACAATATCCAGGCTTGGGCGGACAAGTGACAACTAACATTTGTGACACACAAATGCCAGCAATGGCCATTTCCAATAAGAGACAATCTACTGTACCCCTTGACATTCAATCACATTATCATCACTGAGTCTGCTACTATCAACATACTAGGGATTACGATTGACCAGAAACCAAACTGGACTTACCATGTAAACACCATGGCTGCAAGAGCAGATGACAGGTTGCAAATATTACAGTGATAAACTCATGACTTGTCTCCCAAAGCCTGCCCATCCTCTACAAAGCACAAGTCAAGAGTTTGTTGGAATATTCCCCACTTGCCTGGATTGATGTAGCTTCGATAACATTCAAGAAGCCAGAACAAAGCAGCCTGTTTGATTTCCACTGCATCCACAAGCATTCGGTCACTTTACCACTGAGAGTGGCAAAAGTGGTCAACCATCTACAAACTGAGCTGCAGAAATTGAATAAAGATCTGTAGTCAACATCTTCAAAATCCATCATCACTCCCATCTGGAAGGACAAGGGCAGCAGATCCATGGGAACACTGCTACTGCAAGGTCCCCTCCAAGCCAATCACAATTTTCTGTTGGAAAATAACACCGTACCTGCAATGTCATTGAATCAAAATCCTGCAATTTCCTCTCTAATGACATTCTGGGTCTATCTGCACAATGCACTGCGGCAGTTCAAGAAGGCAGTTTACTGCCATCTTCTGATAGGCAACTAGGGATAGGCAATAAATACTGGCCAACCTATAACTCCCACATCCCATGCTTGAATAAAAAAAATCTACTTAACTTAGAAACTAAGATGAAATCCATCAGGATCTAAGTACATGTCGACATACAGCTCCAGAATGTCCCCAGTACTATTTCTCTGGTGATGGTGATTTTCCTGATTTCCTCCCTCTTTTCCGCTTCCTGATTCATTGTACTTCTGGATGCTACTTTTATCTTCCACAGTGAAGATCACTGCAAGATGTAGATTCAATTCATTTTCTATTGCCTTATTTTCTATTATTATTTTTGTATTGACTTTATATAGGACTGCTTTTAATATTGATAGGATTTCTTACTATCAGTTTTTTTTTACAATTTGGGCTGGCTTTTTACCATTCTCTAATAAATTACTTTTTTGACATTCCTTATTGTATTATATTATATCCAATTGTATTATATCCAATACCCGTCATGATAGCCTCCCAGCCCAATATGGTGGTCTTTCAATGGCCCAGCCTGGTTATCTTTCAACCTGACGTGGCCTCAGCATGGACTTCCAGCCTCAAGATTATTTCAGAGTGGTTTCCTGGCCTCTAGAGCCTTGAGTGAAGCCTAGCATGATCTAGAGTCAATGTCCGGTGCTGACTAGAGGTTAGGTGCCGGCATGGACTAGTTTGGAAAGACTGTTATTCTGAACTTTTTATTTCTTTAGTTTTCAAATTTGTTCCTGTTATCTCTCCTTTTGGACATGTTAGTTCTTTATTTTTGTAATTGTTTTTTTCTATAATAACTTGTACTTCAGAATCTGTACCTCGGTACCTTGTACCTGAGATAGCACTGTACTGGTGAATTCTAAGCTTCTTGATTTATTCATTTGAGTACATGTGACAATAAAGCTAATTCTAATTCTAATTCAAATCATAATTCTGACCTGCAACTTTGCTTTGCACAATTAAATGCTTTTAATATTAATTTGTTTCCCTTGCCCTCATTATTGCGTTTAAATCCCTCTCTATGTACTTAGTTACGGAGTTGGCAAAATATCAGCCACATGAACAGAAACCAACTTTTCCCTCTCATGCTGCAAATTCCTCTCTCTAATCTGATTTGCCTTTGCCAATTTGCAAGTGACTCAGCTAATAATGGAGAGATTATGACTTTTGAGGTTCTGCTTCCTAATGTTATGTCAGCTCCTGTTACTGACTGTACAGAACCTTCCACTTTGTCTTGCCTTTGTTTGTGATAACTACATGGACTACAAGAACCAGATGCGCTCCTTCCCACTGCAAGATCTTCTCTAGCCCTAAGCAAATGTCCCAATCCCTGGAACGGGGTAGATAACATCCATCGCAACTCACACTCTTTGCTGCAGAGAATGGTGTCAATCTTCCTCAGAATATTATCATTAAATTCCTCCTCACTCACTGCTTTTAAATGGTTACCTATCCCATAATGCTATGGTCAGTTTGTTCGTCCATCAGTACTGCTGAAACGTCGATTTTCCTGCTCCTCGGATGCTGCCTGACCTGCTGTGCTTTTCCAACACCACTCTAATCTAGACTCTGATTCCCAGCATCGACAGTCCTCACTTTTTCCTTGTTCATCCATCCTGCAGCGGTCAGTCATCAAGACAAGCTGAAGTACCTCAACCAAATACTCAATTGTAAAGGATGTGGTTTCTGTACTCTTGCTCTCTGGGTCCCTTTACCTCGGAGTGGGAGAGTGAAGTCCAGCCTTCATTCTGCCTACTCCTTCTGTTTTTTATATTCCTACATAAATTTATACAGCAGCTCGGAAGCAAATTAAAATCCCACTGATACTGTCAAGGTTTAACTCGAATCTTTGACTCTCCCTTTAACCAATAATCATGGCTCAGTGTCACTCTCTTGACCTTTGCTCACAAGATTGTGAATTCAAACACACTCCAAAGATATGAACACAAAGCCTTATGTTGATACTTCACTTCAATATTGAGAGAGTGCTACACTGTTGGAGATACCCTCTCAAGTGGATTAGAAAGTTCTTCTGTGGCTTTTGCACAAATTGGTGTACATTTTCTTCAGCTTCATGGCTAACATTTATCTCTCAGTCAGCAACAGATTTATTACTGTTTGTGTGCAAGAATTAGCTGTTGTGTTTTCTCATTAAAACAGTGACTATGTTTTAAAAGTGGGTAATTACTTATTAAGAGCTTTGGGAATCCTAAGGTCGTGAAAGACACTATATAAAAGTAAACCTTTCTCTCTGTATTGAGGAATAAATTCTGCACTTACTATGCACTGTTTGTCAGTACTGCATCCTAAGAAATGAAGCCTTCATGATTTTGTTTTCTTCTTTATTGACTGTTGAAAGGATTGCATTAACCTTTGCCATAATAAACATGCTGATCGTCAAATACTTAGAGCCTAAGGAAAGAAAAATGAATTTGCAATAAAGCAAGCAAAGCACAGCACCAATATATAAAGACATGAATTCACATTGTAAAATGTTTATGAATCATTAAGTGTTTTTTACGAAATAAAAATCACTTATGAGTTTTATCTGCAATATTAAAACTCAGAATCAAGCATCTGTTTCGTAAATATTCAAATTCTTATTAGGTTCTGTTATTCATCAAAATTCCATAAACAGAAACTGCATCTTGGCTGCATACCAATTTTTTTTAACAGATACCAATAAGCCATATAAGATAATTTGCTTCAAAACTGTTTTAAATATTTTAAGACATATTGAGGAAAAATGGCTTTTTAAACTGTTCAGTTTCGTATATATATATAATGAATGTTTTATTTTCATTATGTACAGCAGTTTTTCTAGTCTATTGATGCATGATTTGGGAATGTCTTGCCCTTTGCGTGGAGAATAAAACTGAACTGAAGTCACTCATGCTTGCTAATGATAAGAATCACAGTCAAGTAGCTGCAACCACCATTTGACACATGACATGGTGACCCCAGTAAAATTCCTGCAAGGGGTCTCCTTATTTTTCACTGTCATTTTGGTGTCAATCCTAAAAATTATATCAAAGATCCAGTTTCTTCCAATTTGATGAGAAAAGTCCTGATAAAGTTGTATCCAAAGGCAGCTGCAACTCTTTGTCCCCATGTTCTGAAGAGACAGCCTGGTAAATACATTTCAATATCCCTGTCAAAATTCAGAAAAATCTCCTTTTTAGAAGCGAAGCAAAGTTTCTTCTGTCTTTGAGTAAGTTTTGTGATGTGGCTCCAATCAAATGTTTTGTTACATTAACTGCTGAAGCATTAATTGGTTGTTCTTCAAAGACAATTCTTTACAATTGGTGCCTGAAGTTAGTCATTATAATTTGATGAGTGCAACATCAGATGGAAATCAGGGAAGGATTAGTCAGAAGAATCTTTGTTGTTTCAAGATGATTTTTGTTCACATCTTTCAGCATTTGAATGGTGTGTTGAAAGGAGAAATGCTCACTTAAAATATAACAAATCATTTAGAAAAGAACACGGTGTAAAATTGGATTTGTCGGGGACCATTGCTGATTGGTTGAGAGTTCCCAAACCATGACCAATCCCATCCTTTTACGAAGGGAAAGCAGGCAGACCCCAAATCTACCTCAGTCAGACTGGTGATTGAGCCCTGTGTTATTGGCATTATTCTAAACCACAGGATGGCTGTTCATCAACTGAGATAACTGGTCATCAAAGTGAATTGAGCATTTAGAAAACAATTGAAACATGCACGTGACATAACAATTCTTCAAGTCTCAAGGGGCTAGTTCCCTGGTGGAATCTTACCAGGTTCTGGCTAATATGGGCAATGGCAATATGTGTTATACCTGACATATTGACTTCTCCACCTCCTGATGCTGCCTGGTTTGCTGTGTTCTCCCAGCCTCCTGCTTGTCTACTTTGGATTCCACACGTTTTTGCCTATGGTAATATGTCTGGAAAATTGGATGAGATGTTCAGCCAGGGCTATCTTGGTGTTGAGAACATTGTCAACACTTTCCTCAACTGGTGTGATGATTTTCCTCTTGACAGTGGCAAGTTCTCAGTTGATGATCATCACTACTTGTTAAACTGCTTGTGATTAACCCAGCTCCCCATGTGAAAATTATGCCCGAAATGTCGATTCTCCTGTTCCTTGGATGCTGCTTGACCTGCTGCGCTTTTCCAGCAACACAGTTTCAGCTCTGATCTCCAGTATCTGCAGTCCTCACTTTCTCCAGCACCCCATGTGATCTTACTGAATCCACCATTGCAAGCCAGCCATGGGAAAACTCGGCATAGAAACCACAGCAAACACTTAGTGCTTTCAACCTACCACTTGCTCCAAAAGACTTCCATTTTGGACACCGGATGCCTACAACTCAGAGCATGCAAAATGGGCATACACACCCCACATCCACAGACATTGGCTGTGCCAGCTCTGAAGACCGTCATGGAATATTTCTGAATGACTTATAGAACACGTCTGCGTCTCAATGCTGCACTGTGGGCTGCATCGGCATCTATCATTGAAATTCTGTAGCAAGGACAGTCAGTGTTGTTGAACAGCCGCCCAGCACATGAAGTAGACCAGGCTGTTTCTCCAGGCTCTGTGCTCACTGAGTAGTGCTCACTCGCTCTAAGTCTACTTGTGGGCTCACAGCATTCCCATCCTGCATTGCCTTTCCATTTTGCCCTCTCTGCCTGTGATACCAGGCCCGTGTTACTGTGACGTTTAGTGCAGGCCCAATGGAAGGAACCTTCTCACAGTTGTCAGCATTCCTCAGTGCAATCACGGTGAATTGCTCTTGCAGGGGGTCCTGGTACAGTATGTCAAGACCAGCATCTGATACCAGTCCAGGACTTGCTTGGGGTGATCAGAGTCAGGGTCCTCTCCTCATAAGGAGTAAGAAGCTGAATTGTAGGCAGCCCACTGTCCATTTCTTGTGTCTTTAAGGCCAAATGTGAGATGTTGCTATCATGGAGGAAAACAGGGACACGTATTATGGAAGATAAAAGTGGGTGGTGCAGCTACGACTCAACCACAGAACAGAGAATTAGATTTAGATTTATTGTCACATATACTCAGGTATAAAAGAAGAAATGTACAGTGAAAAGTGTACAATGTCGCCAACACCTGGCACCATCTGAGGTACAAAGGATCAAGATACAAATCTTAGGTACAAAAATAGAGAAAATAAAGAAAAAGAGAAATTACGCTACATTACTGATAAGAAACAAAGCTAAGAAGGTAGAGTGCTGTGCTACAGCGGGCACACAGAGAGGGGAGCCGGAAGGTAAGCGGAGACCAGTTTAAATTAACGTTTTTCTTTTCGCAGCCTGTGTTTCTTTTCAACTAGGAGCGGGAACCCGGAAGTCGTCAACAGAGGCTTCTGGGAAGGTAAGAAGTTTGAGTGGAGAAGGAACCCGAGACACTACACGTGTAGTGTCTCCCACCCTCCCTCCTCCTCTAACCTAAATAAAAGGACTCAGTCGGCTGAACAGGTAAGCTACTTAGTGTTCTTGTTTTGGAGACTAAGTGTAGAGTTATGGCAGCACAGGCAGTGGAATGTTCCTCCTGCAGGATGTTTGAGGTAGGGGTGACCACCGATGCTCCTGCCAACTTCACCTGCAGGAAGTGCAGCCAGCTCCAGCTCCTCAGAAATAGGAAAGGAGCAGTCACCTTGTTGGGTGTTTACTATAGGCCCCCAAATAGCAGCAGAGATGTGGAGAAACAGATTGGGGAACAGATTTTGGAAAGGTGCAGAAGCCACAGGGTAGTAGTCATGGGCGATTTCAACTTCCCAGGTATTGATTGGAAGCTCTTTAGATCAAGTAGATTGGACGGGGCAGTGTTTGTGCAGTGTGTCCAGGAAGCTTTTCTAACTCAGTATGTAGATTGTCCGACCAGAGGGGAGGCCATATTGGATTTGGTACTTGGTAACGAACCGGGACAAGCGATGGGCTTGTTAGTGGGTGAGCATTTTGGTGATAGTGACCACAATTCTGTGACTTTCACCTTGGTTATGGAGAGAGCTAGGTGCGTGCAACAGGGCAGGTTTTACAATTGGGGGAAGAGAAAATACAATGCTGCAAGACAGGATCTGAGGAGCATAAATTGGGAGCATAGGCTGTCAGGGAAGGATGTCGTTGAAATGTGGAACTTTTTCAAGGAACAGATACGACGTGTCCTTGATATGTATGTACCTGTCAGGCAGGAAAGAGATGGTCGTGTGAGGGAACCTTGGTTGACAAGGGAGATTGAATGTCTTGTAAGGAGGAAGAAGGAGGCTTATATAAGGTTGAGGAAACAAGGTTCAGACAGAGCGTTGGAGGGATACAGGAGGGCCAGGAGGGAGCTGAAGAAAGGGATTAGGAGATCTAAGAGAGGGTATGAAAAATCTTTGGCAGGTAGGATCAAGACCTTTTATGCGTATGTGAGAAACATGAGAATGACAAGAACGAGGGTAGGTCCGATCAAGGACAGTAGTGGGAGACTGTGTATTGAGTCGGAAGAGATAGGAGAGGTCTTGAATGAGTACTTTTCTTCAGTATTTACAAATGAGAGGGACCGTATTGTTGAAGAAGAGAGTATGAAATGGACTGGTAAGCTAGAGGAGATACTTGTTAGGAAGGAAGATGTGTTGGACATTTTGAAATACTTGAGGATAGACAAGTCCCCCCGG
>NC_057739.1:10975719-10996776 GCF_004010195.1 Chiloscyllium plagiosum | reverse complement strand
AGGCCTCATTTGGAGTACTGTGTGCAGTTCTGTTCGCCTTATTTTAGGAAAGATGTGGAAGCTTTGAAGAGGGTGCAGAGGAGGTTTACCAGGATGTTGCCTGGAATGGAGAGTAGGTCATATGAGGATAGGTTGAGAGTGATATGCCTTTTCTCATTGGAACGGCGAAGGATGAGGGGTGACTTGATAGAGGTTTATAAGATGATCAGGGGAATAGATAGAGTAGACAGTCAGAGACTTTTTCCCCGGGTACAACAGAGTGTTACAAGGGGACATAAATTTAAGGTGAAGGGTGGAAGGTATAGGGGGGATGTCAGGGGTAGGTTCTTTACCCAGAGAGTGGTTGGGGTGCATGGAATGCGCTGCCTGTGGGAGTGGCAGAGTCAGAATCATTTTTGAACTTTAAGCGGCAATTGGATAGGTACATGGATAGGTGCTTAAGCTAGGACAAATGTTCGGCACAACATCGTGGGCCGAATGGCCTGTTCTGTGCTGTATTGTTCTATGTTCTATGTTCTGTGTTCTATACTACAGTCTTTCCATAAGGGCTTCCACTTAGTCTGACCGGGCTCCATTGGTAGCTATTTTTGTAGGTCGAGGAGTGTCTTGAGTGAGTGAGTAGGCAGCACAGAAGATAGGAGTATTAGTGATATTGAGGGTTGAGATGCATGAGGGTAAATTGGGCAGGGGGTGGGCACTATAGCAGTGTCTCATAAACCAGTATGATGCCAGATTCCATCACTTTTATGTGCCTTGTTGATGATCTCAGCTGGAAAGGAAGTAAAAGACTACACTCCCCTGCTTTGAAATGCATTTATACTCTTGAGACTTACCAGAGTTATATGATCTCAAGTTGCACTTGCTTCAGTTTTATAGGGAGAAACCTTAAAGGCAACACTTAAGCAGAATGTTTGAAGTAAACAGCTGAAATTTTGAGAGCTGTAAGCAAATCAGCTAATGTAAGAACAGAGAAAAAGTCAGAAATTGCTGGCTTTTCTGATCAGCCTTCCATCCATTGACTCCAAGTATACTTCTCATTGCCTCAGGAAAGCAGTTAACATCATCAAAGACCCCTCCGATGCGTTATAATCTCTTCCAGTGGGTAGAAGGTACAAAAACTTAAACACACGAACCAACAGATTCAAGAACAGCTTCTTCTCTGCTGTCATTGGACTTCTGAATGGACCTGTCAAGTTTGAAATGTACTGTTGACCTCACTGTTTGTATATCTTTCCTGCAGCCGTAACGTTGCATTCTTCGCTCTATTCTATTACCTGAATGTACTTTGTGTGATATGATCTGCCTGTTCTGCACACAAAACAAAACTTATCACTCTATCTAGGTACATGTGACAATAATGAATCAAGTCAAGTCAAATCACATCTGACTTACCGTAGTCATGCCATCTCTGTCTGTATTTTCAGTTTTTGAGAGAGAAGCCATTAAAGCCTACATATAAAACACTGCTGTTAAGGAAGGGAAAAGCAAACAGGCATAGTTAATCTACCTCATCACTAACCAGAGATTCTGAATGAGAGAATACTGGGTGAGTGTAGGAACTGGTAATGCTTTTTGCCCAGTGTGCTCTCATTGTCTAACAACACTTGTCAAGTTGATTCACTCATGAAGCAGAAAGAGAGTGACATTTGAATTTAAAAAGAACCTTTCACAAACTCAGGACATCCCGACAGTGTTTTGCAGCCAATTAAATACTGAAATATAAACATTGTTATCATGAAAGGTAACCAGTTTGAACACAGAGGTCCCACAAACAGCAGTAGGATCATTAACAAATCATTAATTTTTTTTAACAAAACGGTATGTGAATTGAAGGCTAAACATTAGCAGGTCAACTGGGGGAAATTGCAATATTTTCTCCTGAGAATGCCCATATTCATGTTTAATGTTTCATTTAACAAGGTACATAGGGCAGCAATCCCTCAATACTGTGCTGGAACTTCAACCAAGACTTGTGTTCAAGTCTTGGTTGAAGCAGGGAAAAATTATGTCAAATGGGTGTGTGATTTTTGTTTTATTCATTCACAGGTGTGGGGGGGCATGGCTGAGTGAACCAGCATTTATTGCCCATCCCAAATTGTCCAGAGGGTAGTTAAGAGTCAACTACATTGCTGTGGGCCTGGAGTCACTTGTTAGATGAGGTAAGGATGGCAGTTTTGTTCCCTAAAGGGCATTAGTGAACTCGATGGGTTTTCCCGAACTATGGATTTATGGTTATCATTTGATTCTTTCATTCCAGATTTTTATTGAGTTCAAATTTTACTATCTGCCATGGTGGGGTTTGATCTTATGTCCCCAGAACATTACCTGGGTCTCTGGATTAATAGATGGAAATGTGTTGCTGGAAAAGCGCAGCAGGTCAGGCAGCATCTAGGGAACAGGAGAATCGACGTTTCGGGCATTAGCCCTTCTTCAGGAAAGAAGGGCTAATGCCCGAAACGTCGATTCTCCTGTTCCCTAGATGCTGCCTGACCTGCTGCGCTTTTCCAGCAACACATTTCCATCTCTGATCTCCAGCATCTGCAGTCCTCACTTTCTTCTCTGGATTAATAGTCCAGCAATAATACCACTAGACCATTGCCCCTCTGTAATGGGGTACTGATGTGTTGTCAGTGGGGTGAAATTGAACATCTTTGTACTGAAGCTTTGTACTAATGTAATCCCCTTAGAGATTTCTTAACTGTGTGAGTTTGCATAAATATGGCAAGGTAACTACATTTTATGAGTAGTGTTAAGTCTGAAAGTAAGTTTGCTGCAATCAAGGGGTAGAATCTTAGCACATGAAATGAGTTGAATTTTTTTAATTTTCTGATTGCTTTCCAGATCCAACAGATGCAACATGTTTCTGGGGCTCAAAACAGATCAAAGTAACCCTGAAGGAGGTCTTCCAGTTTTGGACCCGACTACTCTATGAGTTATACTACCACAGCTGAAGTCCCCACCTGCTTCACAAAGACCAACATCATCCCAGTACCAAAGAAAACACATGCGACGTGCCTCAATAACAGCTCCATAATTATGAAGTGCTTTGAGAAATTCGTTATGGTTCATATCCACTCTAGCTTCCCAGCCTGCCTCTATCCCTTGCAATGTGCCTACTAGTGCAACAGGTCCAATGAAAATGCCACATCCCTCATACTACACTCATCCCTGGAACATCTGGATACAAAGAATACCTAAGTTAGGCTTCCATTTAATGACCAGATTAGAGTGGCACTGGAAAAGCACAGCAGGTCAGGCAGCATCCAAGCATCAAAAATGTCGATATTTTGGGCAAAAGCCCTTCATCAGGAATGAGGCTAGAAGCCTCGGGGGTGGAGAGATAACATTTCATGTCTTAGAGTGTGTGAACATTAATGTAAGCGCTGATAATGATCACTTAACTGCTTTTTAATTTCAACCGCTAACACAGAAAGTGCTGGAGAAACTATGCAGGTCTGGCAGCATCTGAGGGGAGAGAAAAAGTTAATTTTCAAGTCCAGTGACTGTTCTGATGCTGCTGCTAGACCTGCTGAGTTTTCAGCGTCCAGTTCTTTCTCCCATTTTAATTCATACACAGGATGAGGGTATCACTGGCTGGGCCAACTTTTAATGGCCATCCTTAGTTGCCCAGAGGGCAGTTAAGAGTCACATGACATTTTCTGTGGGCTGGAGTCACACATAACCCAGACCAAGGAAGGATGGCAGTTTCCTTCCTTAAAGGGCATGAGTGAACCAGATGGGTTTTTCCTGACAATCAAGTCAGGTTCACCTGTAAACTCTTAATTCCAGATTTTAATTGAATTCAAACTCCACCATCTGCTGTAGCAGGATGTGAACCCAGTCCCCCTGAACATTCCATGGGTCTCCGGATTAACAGATCAATGATAATACCACTAGGCCATTGTCTTTCCATTTCAACTACAATTGGATATTTCCTAGTCTGATGTTGGAATTCTAAACTCAATTGACATAGTTGTAGCAGCCCCATCACCACAAAGTTTGCAATAATATAACTCTCTGTTTTGGTATCACCTTTGTAAACCTTTCTTTTTAAATCATTTATTTCCTAAGTATAAATGGAGACCAGATTGTTGAAGGTGCATTATGTGGTCATATTGAATTGAATTTATTGTCACATGTACTGAGGCACAGTGAAAAGCTTTGTCTTGCGAGCCATACAGGCAGATCACAGAGTTAAGTAGCATAGATAGGAAATAATAGGGAAACGGCAGCAAAAACAAAAACACAGGTATAGGCGATACATAGGCTCAACAAACTTTCCAACCTACCAATCCCATCCCTCTAGAAATGAACCGAAGTGCATGGCTTCTATTTTCTGGGCTTATGAAATTGTGTTGCTACATTTAATAATTTTGTGAATTTGTACCACTAGATCTCTCCTCTTGGACACCATAAACACTTTATTTCTCTTGCTAAAATATACCACCTCACTTTTAATTACATTGATATGTAACTATGATTGGCACATCATTCTGCAAATTTATGAACTACTTAATTTAATTTACTTAATTTCAAGCAGGAGATTTATTCATTAAAGGGAGAGAAGAACATTATATGTGTTTGCCCAATAATTTTTGCCTGAATTTTTTGTTGTGGGCAAACTAACATTTTACATCACTAATGATGCTTTCAGATCATTCTCCAATCCTGCAATTGAGTTAATAACCAAGACTATTAGAATCATGATACTGGAGATTTAATGAGACTTTGATGAAAGACCTTGACTATATTAAAATGCTTCAGGCAGAACTGAGAGTTTACCTTGAATTTAATGATCAATCTTTTATTCTCCTGCCACTTTGAGGGAGACCTTGAAGACTTTTATGCGTGGATGCATTCATTACTTTATCTCTTTCAGGAACAGCACGATATTACAAAATATTGAGCATTTGTGTTCAAGCAAGTCCCAAGTTCAAGCTGTGATCTGTGCAGAGTTAGCTGTTTTCGGCTGAGATTTGTCTGGGTTTTTGCAGACAGTAATGAGCCCCTTGATCCATGAAGTGAAATAATGAGACTGGGTTTTCTGTCTGTGAGACATGAACCTGTACTGCTTCAGGGCGTAGACGATGGTTGACATATCCAAGTTTTGTTCCAATTCTGAAGCTTATCGTTTCCTTTCCATCCTCCCTTCACGTCACTGATTTCAGCTTGGATAAGGTAGTGCAGGTATCCAAATCCTGGAGATGTTTCTTCAAAGTGACTGTTAATCAGCTGTTCCCCCTGTGGAGAATAACAGAAAGGTGCTGAACATGGCCTTAACTCCAACCAAGGCTTACAGAAGTGCAACTTTTCGACAAGAGTCAATGAATAGTGGTCAGACTTATAAAACCCTGTAACAATGTAGGCATGCTTTTATATTACCTTAATGCGCAACCAGGTCAGAACAACTAACTTAGCAAAATTGCTTTAAATTGATTGATGGTAACCCTTGCCCTTTTCCATTCAATGGTGCTGAATACATTAGTGATGACAAATCTCAGTGCTAAAGACAGGGAAATTGGTGATTATTACATAAGTAAAGCAGAATTTATGGAACAGTAATATTGATAGGTTAAAACATTTTAAAAAGTTTAATTGGTTAACTATCAAAATGGAACTTGAGAGGTTCAGTTAATCCAAATCCAGTCACAGCAATGCAGGCAATGAAACAACAATATGCTGCCTGCACAGTGCAATGATATCTGTTCATAGCCACTGTTCTCCATCATATGCACTGTCTTCATGTATTAGCACAGAATCCAATGTTGCTACTGCATAGCACTGCTTAAGGCCATCGTGCACTGATGATCGTAAGACATAAATCACGGAAGCAGAAGTAAGCCATTCAGCCCATTGAGTCTACTCCACCATTCAATGAGATGATAGTTAATCTGATAATCCTCATATCCTCTTTCTTGCCATTTATTGTTCTAGGATTGAAAATGATCAGAGAATCCCAACAGTGTGGAAGCAGGGTATTCGGCAAATCAAGTCCACAGTGACTATCCCACCCAAACCAACCCCCATAATACTCCATTTCCCATGACTAATGCACATAACCTGCACATCTTTGAACTGTAGGAGGAAACCCACACAGACATGGGAAAAATGTGCAAACTCCACATAGACAGTTGTCTGAGATGGAATTGAACCCAGGTACCTGGTGCTATGAGGCAGCAGTGCGAACCACTGAGCCACTGTTCTACCCTTTCAGGGATTGTGATTATGCTGGTATCTCTAAACATGGGCATTAAGGATTAATCAATAATGTTTAATTGGACATGACGGTGAGAATTCAAATGAGTGGAAGGAGACTGGAAAACAGACCCGATGTGAAAATATCTGACTGAAAAGTAATCACGTGGTATAAATTTGTGTGTGGGAACTGTCTTGATGGGCCATCACACTGGCCCACCTGGACATGTTATTCCTGTATAATTAAATGACTGGAAAAGCACTGACAAAGGCAGAATAGTACTGATATCAGAGACTATGGCCCATTTGGGGGATTTTATCTTGGACTAGGATTTTTGACTGTAACAAGGCAGCAGGACTTGTTGGGGGCCGAACATCTATGCTTTTTGTTGTTGGACTTTGTCTCAGACTGGCATTATTAAATAGTGCCAGGTTCCATGAATTATCCAGATCTGCCAATGTGAAGTGTGGTCCCCGATGGGTGGAAGGGCATGAGATTTGTTGTTAACATTCTTTTTTTCTGCATATATACGTAAATACGATATTCACCACTTAATATATATTCGCAGCTACATATTTGTGTATATATAGTATATGTATACTGATAAAATATATTTACTGCTTTACATATACACCAATTAAGTATATTTATTACTTTCCTCAATATATTTACCAATTACAATATATATTACTGCTAATGAATGTTTTAGTACTATTTAACTAGTAGAGATTGTTTTGTTATGTCCCACTGAATCTGTTATTGAACCATTACACCGTTGCCCCTTAACCCTTCATTCCTTTAAAATGCATCTATATCAACTTTCAATCCCATCTGTGGTAAAGAATTCCACAGATTCACAACCCTCTGAGAGAAAAAAAACCTTCTCATTGCCATCTTGAATGGACGAACCCTTATTCTGAGATCATGCCGTCTAGTCCTAAAAACCTTCACAAGGGAAACAACCTATCCACATTAAATCCCCTAAGAATCATGTATATTTCTCATTCTTCTATATTTGAATGGGTACAGGCCCAATCTGCTCAAACCCTCCTCATAAGACACTTCCTGCATACCTGATATCAGCTGAGTGAACTTTTCCACAACTGCTTTCAGTGCCAGTCTAACTTTCTTAGATAATGGGTGCAAAATTGTTCAAATGTTCCAGCCATGGTCTGATTGGTGGACTGCATAGTTTTAGCAAAACCTCCCCCCTTTTAAACTCCATTTTCCTTGAAATAATAGCCACCATTCCGCATTTCCTTTCCCTGTTACCTGCTAAACTCGGATGCCAGCTTTTTTGTGATTCACGGACGAGGACTCCCAAATTGCTCTGTTTTGTAGCTTTCTGCAGCCTGAAAGGATAGGGTACTCTCAGCTCCTGAAGTGCTGAGGTTTTTGGATGTATAGTGCTGACTTTGGCAGAGAGTATGCATCAAGGTGTTCAGATGCTACACACGTTCATTGGTCTTGTTTGAAGAGATAAAATGGAGGAGACATGACCTGCAAATTCAGGAAATCTGGCAGCTGTTGTGCTATGGATAGGAGCAATCCTGTTTGGACTAATTAATGGAGATCTCAAGAAACAAGTAAACAGTCAGATGTTTATTACATTGCTTCAGACTATTTACAGATTACACACAAACCTCTGCCTGTGCAGCTATCCATGTGTGAACCGTTTCCATGTTTCTCCTCATCAGATGCAAGAGGCTTGAACTAAAATGAGTTTGAATGTCAAATTTTGTGTTTGGAAGTAATTAAATCTTCAACTGATAGACAAGAAGATAGTGCGTCCACTACACTTTGACTTCCTGTGTCACTGCCAAAGAAATCTGTGTTGGACAACATGGGTGAAAGTGCAGCAGGGTTCAGTGTTGTTGGGTTTACTGTATTTCTCTTGACTGGCACAGCACTTGGTTCCACTATGTTAAAGGCAAGTGACGTACACGGCAGTCTCGATTGGATCACATTCTCACAATTACCCATCATAGGAGCTAAGTGTAAAAAGATTTAACCTGGCTGTGAAAGATCTTTTCTCCCCAGTTATTCAGAATGAATCATGGCAAAATCACTGGCAAAAATGATGACGGGGTAAATAAGGGACATTTAGATAAGCACATGAATATGCAAGGAATGGAGGGATATAGACCAAGGGCAGGCAGAGGGGATTCATTTAAATTGGTGTCATGATCAGCACAACATCGTGGACCGAAGGGCCCATTCCTGTGCTGTATTGTTCTATGTTGTATGTCCAATGCTCTATCAGAATTACATACACTTTGCTCGACTTGTTCATTATGATGTGCATTCATCCTAAATACAGGTTCTTAGCTCATACTTTGGTCTGTTTGTATGACATTTGATCTTTCGATTATGTGTCACTCCTTTCATTGACAAAAACTTATTTGAATTTTAAACCACCCTGCTTTGATATTCTCTTTCTATTAGCTTTCTTTTGTCTTGATAATTTCTCTTCACCATGCCTCTTGACTCTGAATCCTCGTAAAATGTGCCCAGTCAGACCTTCTGGCTTTTCCCAATTATCTTCAGCAAATTTCTTTGTTTGTTCATTTTCTCCACTAATTCATCATTTGTTACTTTTTTTTTCGGTCCAGCTGCTCCTTCCTGTTTTCCCCCCAAACCCATATTTTGATACTATTTTGCAAATTAGTCTCCTATTCCTGAAGGTCTAAGTTTCATATCCATACGAAGCAACATTCCGTATCAAGCTCCTTACAGTCATGTCTTGGGATGATAGATTTGTATTTCACAAAGCATTTTTAGCAAGAGGCCGCACTTGGAGTATTGTGTTAAGTTTTGGTCACCTTGCTATGGGAAGGTGGAAAGAGTGCAGAAGAGATCTCCAAGGATGCTGCCAGGACTCAACGATCTGAGGTAAAGGGAGAGGTTGACAAGCTGGGGATTTTTTCTTTAGAGCATAGAAAACTGAGGGGGCGATCTTATAGAAGTGCACAAGATCATGAGAGGCATGAATAGGACGAATGCACTCAGTCTTTTTCCCAGGTTTGGGGAATCAAGGACTAGAGGGCATCAGTTTAAGGTTAGAGGGGAAAGAATAAAAAGGAACCTGAAGGGCAACTTTTTTACACAAAGGGTGGTACACATATGGAATGAGCTGCTAGTGAAAGTGGTTGAGGCGGGTACATTAACGACATTTAAAAGGCATTTGGTCAAATACATGGATAGGAAAGGATTAGAAGGATATGAACCAAGTGCAGGGAATAGGGTAAGGTAGATGGATGTTTTGGTTAGCATGGATAAGGTTGGGCCAGAGGGCCTGTCTCTGTGCAGTCGGACTCAAAAAAAGAGGAAACGTTACAAGAATTGATAGACTCATACAGCAGACATGAACTTTGGAAGAAGGTTTTTGCCAAAATGATGATTTCCCAAAATCACCAAGAAATATTAATAAACAAAATCAGAAATTCCTGGAAAACCTCCATAGGTAAGGCAGTGTCTGTGGAGAGAAAACAGAGTTAACACTTCGGGTCCAGTGAAGAAAAGTTCTGAATAACTTATGATTTTGTTTCTGATTTCCAGCATGTGCAGTTCTTTTTTTTTGTTAAGAAATATTCATATATGCAAAAAATGAAGAGAACTAGGACAGGTGCAAGTATTGAAGTATTTAGGAGAAAGAAAGAAGGTGCGACAAAGAAATAAGAACAAGGAAAGCAATGGGAAAGCACATCTTTGTTGAGAAGAGACATTTGTAATGAGAGGGCTGAATAAACAATTCGTGGTATGACTGGTAAAGAGCTGTGATTTTAGTGCATATCAATAGAGTCTGATTATACTATCCATTTATGTACACCTCCATATCTCCACTTCTATGACAAGAAAATGATGGAGCACAGTTATGCCTTAGAATATAAAGTAAAGATAAAACAAAATTGAAAATAATGACAATGCGATGTAACACTGAAAAATAAATGAGATACAGTTTTAAGAAGAAAGACTTCTAATGGCTTATAAGCATGAGGTAAAAAAGAATTGAAACAAAACAAACTGAATTTCCTGTAACAAACTACATAGTGTGAATTTGAGGTCCCTCTGCACATTGAAGTTTAAATGATGCTGTCAATTGCTCACTTCTGCTATTGATTGATGTCCAAGGTTTTATTTCTTGCAACCTACACGAGATAAAGAAATTTTTAAAACCCGGGAAAAATTTAATCTCATCAGCAATGGTGAACATGTGTGTGTTTAAAATCCTTTTGCTGTGCCTAATTTGCAAATGAATGTATCTAATTTCACTATGTGCATTCAGTTTTGGTGATGTTGACTGCCTGATAAGTTAGACAGAACATCCATAAGTTTTCCCATTCTCCTATGAATAATGTCAGAGGATGTTTGCAATATCGGGCAGCTGGAAGCTTGGTGTAGCATTTTAACCAACCATTGCCATTTTTGACAGCACAATATCCATTTAAATTTCAACGAAGAAAGCTTGTTTTCATGATGGATGTCCTATCTATCTAAATGTCTATTTAGCACCCATGCAGACTGAGGATCCTCTACCTCCATCTTGAATTTAGGCCAAATCTGCCTTCATCCAACAACACCCTTCTCCATTTGCTTAAATTTGTTAACGTGATTTTCTCTTTGACTGAACTCATTTCCTCCAAATATAAGAAGTTGCAATGGGATCTTGAATGCATTCTAATATGCCATTTTTGGCTTTATGTGCAATATTCTTTGTTGTGTTCGATTCAGTTGTACTCCCTCACCTTATCTAGGGCTACATTGATGGCAGTTTTCGTGCAAGTTCCTGCTATCACTCTGAACTGATAAAGTTAAATTAACTTTCTTTTCCATTTCCAGCTCCTATCACTCATCTTCAACTGGTTTATCTTTGGCCCTTCCTTATTCTTCCTCAATTTTGGTCTTTCACAAAGTGATCTCCTCTGAACAGGGGAAACTATGAATGGATTGCTTTGCAGAATATGTACATTCAATATACAAATGTGTTTCTGATTGTCTTGCTTTTTTTGTCCAATGCTCTCCTAATGTTTCCTTCCTTTTATTCTATATTCTTCCAGTGAACTCAGGATAAGTTCAAGGGACAGTACCTCATCTTATAATTCATCATTTTCCAGCCTCTGGATATATTGAGGTCACTAATTTTAGGTCATCCTCTGCTGCTACTTGTTTCTGACAATGAACAATGTTTCTTGGTAATGATTCTTCTATAGTTACTTACACCCACCTGTATCCATTATTTGTGTATTTGCTCATTCCAAACATAGTTTGTATTTCATGATCAATACTTTTGCCATCAGTGTTGACAATATTTCAATTGTCATCTCTGGGCCATTTCCCACTTTTAATCTTTGAAATTGTGGGTGCCACTCAATGCAATTCTAAGCATGTGCTGCACTGCTGGAGGTGCTACCTTTCCGATGAGACAATAAACTTGGGTCCCATTGGCCCTCTCAGGGGGACGTAAAAGATCCCATGGCAGTATGGAAAAACAAGGTGCTATTTGAAGAACGTTTACTTGTCATTCAACCTCACACTGTTTTTCATGCAGCTGTGGGCACTTGCTGTACACCAATCACCAGCGGCATTTCGTTGGCTCAGTGCTTAGCACTGAGGCTTCACAGCACCAGGGGCCTGGGTTCAATTCCAGCCTCAGGTGACTGTCTATGTGGTGTTTGCTCATTCTGCCTGTGTCTGTGTGGGCTTCCTCTGGCTTCCTCCCACAGTGCAAAGATGTGCAGGTTAGTTGGATTGGGCATGCTAAGTTGCCCGTAGTGTCCAGGGTTGTGTAGGCTATGTGATTCGCCATGACATATACTGGGTGAGATGCTCTTCACAGGGTTGCTATGGACTCGACGGGCTGAATGGCATACTTCCACCCTCTATGGATTCTACATATTAACAGTGATTCCAACTTCTGAAGCACTTCATTGAGTGTAAAGAGCCTTGATATGAAAGGTGCTATATAAACGTAAGTCTTTTAACTTAATCTCTCCTGTGTTCCACTTTGTCATTGATCTTTCTTTTTGTTATCGCCATCCCTTTCTCATTTCCCTGCCTATGTGCTTACTTACAGTTAACTTCATTTCTTTCTTCAGAAATCACACTTGATCTGTTAAGCATTTCCTGTTCTTATTGTGACTTTTTGAATGAATGTTTGATGGTTGACAGAAGTTATGAAATTTAACTCATCAATGGCTAATTTTAATCACTAAATTCTTGGCCCAGTATACTTCCACACTCATTTGGACAAACTAATGTTCATCACAAATGAGCAATTTCTCCCATTGTGTCCATTGTTTGCAGAGTGTCTAGAGCCATCACTTTATCACTCTTTGAGTTAAGCAGGACTCAATCTTACCATATTTTGGCAAAGTGTCATTATCGTTAAGTTTCAGGGAAAATGTCTCTCCTTGGCCCAGTCAGTTTCTCACGTTATCATCCCAAAATTGTTAACTATCTAACGTATACTTAAAGCACCCTTCTCATCTAATACTCACCTGTTGTCCCACTCACTGGAGCTGGAAGTATGTGCTATTACAATCCAGTATGGTCTCTCGGAATGCCAGTATGAAGGGAATGAGGGAACAGGTGGAGGATACGTCAATGAATTATTAATTTGGTGTGAATTAGTTGTTTGAATATATGGGGTGTGGGCTTTTATGGAGTGTGACTGACAGAAACAAAGTTCTCACGTATCAACTTGAATTCTGCAAATTCCCCTCCAAGACACTCAATATCGTGACTTGGAAATATATCACTGTTCCTTTGCTATTGCTGAATCAAAATCCTGGAGTTCCCTGCATAATAGCATTGTAGACCAACCTTCAGCATGTGGATTTCGGTGGTTTAAGAAGGCAGCTCACCTCCACCTTCTCAAGGGCAACTAGGGATGGGCAATAAATACTGGCCCAGCCAGCAATATCCAGTCCCATGAGTGAATTTTAATAAAATTATTATTACTAAGCCTCTCGCCCTTCACTAGTGAGGATATCATCTCAATGTCTAGAGCTCTGTTGGTAGATATGACGTTTCGCTACTGATAATGTCAATGGTCTTGCTGGATTTCTCATGTAATACTCCAAAATTTCCCACCAAAGCCCACATCATTCAGGGCCTGGGAGGATTCCAAAGTGTTTGCCAGGGTTGGATCAAGAGCAAAATTGGGGGAGGATTACAGCAGAACACAGGCAAAGTCTATTTACTTAACAGAGTCTCTAAGTAGCAACATTGTATCAAACAGTCCACAGAGCCTAATTAAAAATGGTTTCTATGAAATGGCACAAAACTAACCGAAACTACAACCAATTCCCTCAATAAAAGTCGATAGATTTTCCATCAGAAAAGCAGTGAGAGGGAAACAATTGATCATGTGAATATTGATTAAATTGCAATTGCACACTGTAGCGCCATCAGAGCCATGATTGATAGTATAGTCATACGATCATCCTCATCCTGAGCAATAACGCCACCAATATGTGAAACCCATTCTTTTCACGAGAGTATGCTGCAAATCACAACTACCAAAACCAAATGTTTGCATTTGTGAACTTTGTGCTTGAGAACGCTATGCGACTGAAAAGTAAACAAGTTTTTTTATACCTGTGACATCTATCTTTACTTGAATTTAATTTCTACCATGTAAAACAGTTTGAGAGAGTTAACATAGTTAGTTTCTGAGCAAACTAATATCATTGTTTGTTTGTCTAAGTCCATTCTCGACTGATTATCTGCAGAGTCAATATAGTTTAATAAAGTTCCAACTCAATTCCCAAAGCAGAGCTAAGTAAGGATATGAAACTCAGCAGCATTCAGGGTTAAATGGGCTATTTTTATTAGCAGTGAATGCATACATTTTGAAATAACATTATAAAATTCTGGACAAATCTCAGCAGCTGAGGTACCATTTGCCGAGAGACAGAAAGAGAGGTACAGTTGAAGATGTAGGAGGTAGGACAAAATGGCTGAAGGAGCTGCACAAAATGGCTTTTGCAGTGCTAAATTCGATTGCACTGAACCAGACAGAAACTAGAAACCTGCAGACTGATGTAATTTAATAAAAATACAAAAGTAATGTTAATTTTAAATTGCAGCTAGAGACAAAATGGTTCTCTGTGCCTACGTGATTAGCTGCAGCTTGACTTTAAAGCTACATAAATAACTTACCACTAGAATGCAGAAGTAGACTGATGAAATGAGGAAATGCTAACCACAGTCTTTGTATCTCAAGATAAAAAAGACCTAACCGTTATGACCTAAGTTGTTTACCAATTAATATCATTGGATCAGGCAACTATCAATGAAGTGATATTATGTATTGATTGGTTGTTACTATGTGATCATGCTCCATGTCTGACTATGAACAATGTTTATAAACTCTATGCAAACTCTGAAAAGTCATCGGATTCTTTTGATGGTCTAGAAGTACTTATACATCTGGGCTAATCAAAGTCTACTGACCTGGGCCATATCAGGATAAACAATTGTTTGTGTGATTGACAAAGAGTTGTTTACAGGTGCGTTTATTGACCGATCATGGAACTGAGAGACTCTCCACCCCCCCAACCTCCCCACCCCTGGGGTTCAGATCTTCACAGTTACATTTCAGATCTGTGGCCTTTATTCAGAATGCGGAAAAGTTTGAGATGTAATAGGTTTTGAGTAATGATGCAACAATGGATAGGGTGAATGTCAGCAGAGCTTGAGTAGCAGAAGAATTAGTCCTTCAAGGCCTTAGGGATTGGAGAAAGGGCAAGAAAAGAAACAAAGAATCTAAAGGAACAATCTGTCCATAGCAGGGACCTTGACAGGGATCCCAGTGAAATAATTCCACAAAGGCTCGTATCCTGTCACCTTTTATTTCAATGTGCTTAGTACATGACAATGACCCAGCTGGCACAGAACTGATTCCGAGTGTGAGCAGAACCTCTGACATTCCTGTTTATATCTTAACAGCCCCAATCAAGGTATTCATATTCTTTGAGGTCCACCTGACTGACTTTGTTACGATCACTACAGCAGAGGCTGAGCACTACCCCGACCCAAAACAAGTGGTACCATTCGAAACTTGAGCTAAGGGGTCCTGTCCCTGACAGAAGTACAATAGCCGCTCACCTGATTCAAACACAGAAGCTCCATCCCTGATAGGAGCTGAGCTCCCAACACCCCTCAACCTGAGCATGAGATCCCCATTTAGCCCTGGTTATTAGGTCTTGATGTACCTCTTGCCCATGCCTAGGACCCTGGTCATAATAAGTGTGCTGGTAACCAAAAGGTAAAACTAAAAGGAGGCAACAAATGGAAACAAACTGGGGACTGAGATTACCCTCTAAAATTGGCATGTTGAATCCAACAGGATGTAAAGTACTTCTTCTAGCTGCTGTTCCTTAAGTTCATGTTACTGAAACCGTACAGTAGGTGAAGGATAGAAATGACAATGTGAGAGCAAGGTAGACAATTAAAATGACAAACTCTCCGCAAGCTCAGAATCATGCTTGCAGACTGTGCAGAGGGATTCATCAAAATAGTCACCCAATCTAGGGCAGCACAATCGTTCTGTGGTTAGCACAGTTACCTCACAACACCAGGGACCCAGGTTCGATTCCACCCTTGGGTGGCTTGTCTGTATGGGTTTCCTCTGGGTGTTCCAGTTTCTTCCCACAGTCCAAAAGGTAGGCAGATTGGCTGTGGGAAATGTAGGAATGTGGTCAGTTTGGATGGAATGCTCTCAGAGGGTTATTTTGTACTCGATGAGCTGGATAGCCTTCTTCCACACTGTAGACATTCTATGATCTGCATTTGACTCCCTGATATAAAGGAGACTACTTCAAGACTAATAAATACAGTAGATTAAATTGAAAGAAGCCATTGTTTCACCTGAAATGAATGGTTGGAATCCTGGATAGTGTGAAGAGCGAAGGTCATAGAGCAGTTATTTCAGTTTGTGGAATGCCACTGCGGGAATGGGATATAGTGTTGAGGAATGGACCAAGGTATCAAAGATGGAACAATCCCAATGGAATCCTGGAAGGCAAGGGGTGGAGAAGATGTACTTGGTAATGGCATCATGCTGGAGAGGGCAGAAATTGCAAAATGATCCATTGCATCCAGAGGTTAGTGGGGTGGAAGGTGAGGATAAGGCAAAACTTTCAACAGAGAGAAGAAGAAATGGCAATGAAATTTTGGGACAACTGGCACACCTGGTGGAGGGCTGTGATATCCATAACAGCAATAATCCTCAGTTGAGAGAGTGAGAAGATATCCTAGAAGCAATGCAGCAGAAGATTGTATCATCAGAAATGATGCAAAGGAGAAGTAAGAAATAAGAAGATGAAATGAATTCTTGGCAAGGCGTGCAGAACAATTGTCAAGGGAACTGGTGGATTCTGTGAGCTTACAATGAATATCAGTTGATGACCTATCACCGAAATTAAAACATTGGAAACAAACCAAATAAAAACTGAGAAAGTGGTGGAAATTGGAAATAAAATTGGAAATTCAGAGCAGGACATGGCACCCATGTGTTTGAACTTGCTTTGCCCATGGACAAGCTGTTCCAGTACAGTCACAACACTGGCATTCACCCAGTGATGTGAAAAATTGCCTAGGTATGTCATGTACACAAAAAGCAGGGCCAATCCAACCCAACCAATTATTGCGGCATCAGTCTACCACCAATCATCAGAAAGACGATAGAAGAGATCATTAACAGTGTTTAGTACCACTAAACTCACTGATGCCCTGTTTGGGTTGTGTCAGGACCACCCAATATCTGACTTCTTTTAGCCTTGGTCCAAACAATGAAACAAGAGCTGAATCCTAGGTGAGAGTGACTTCCCTTGATACCATAGCCAGATTTATAGAGTCATAGAGATGTACAGCATGGAAACAGACCCTTCGGTCCAACCCGTCCATACCGACCAGATATCCCAACCCAATCTAGTCCCACCTGCCAGCACCCGGCCCATATCCCTCCAAACTCTTCCTATTCATATATCCATCCAAATGCCTCTTAAATGTTGCAATTGTACCAGCCTCCACCACTTCCTCTGGCTGCTCATTCCATACACATACCACCCTCTGCGTGCATCAAAAAGCCTGAACAAAACTAAAGGTCCCCAAAAGCATGGGTGCGTTGGACAGAGCAGATAGGGAAAAACTGTTCCCACTTGTAAAAGAAAAATGAACAAGATGGTACAGATTTAAAATCATGTGCAAATAAAGTAAACAGAAAACCTATTTCTGATAAAGAGTGGTTGGGTATAGAATGCAGTACCTGGAAATGTGGTGGACATAGTTTCAATCGATGCATTCAGGAGAATATAGAAATAGTGTGCAAGGGTTAGAGAAAAGGCAGGAGATTGGCATTCGGTAATGATGCTCATTTAATGAACCAACACAAACATGTTGGGCCAAATAGCCTCCTTCTGTATTTCTCCTCACAACAAGATCGAATGAAGATATGGGTGTACTGTATCTTTAAGAGAGTTAAAAGCTAGCAGAATTACCTGACACAGCACCAAGTGTTCTGAATAAGGTAATAACGTAACACTTGATCAAAACAGCTAGATTAGCTGGTTGCCTGGAGATGACAAAACAAATTCAAATTTGGCCAATCAGTTTAAATTATACCCCAAAAATATCAAACTCCAATCAAGCTGAATTGAGTATATTGACAATCTTAAAAGCCAATGACACAATTCGATGCTTTGGGGGTATAAGACCGGGGAAAATTGAACAGTTGAGGGAGAACTGCTAAGCTACAAAACATGCAGACTGCTCACAGAATAGCTCTCTTAAAGGTACCTTTATCAATCAGTGAACTGTAAAATAGAAATCCCTAAGAAGAAGAAAAGAAGACAGAAGAAGATGTAAAGAGAAGATTCAACAGCTGGCTGGTTTTGAAATTTGAATTTTGGTAAATCTAAATCAGAGGTTTTATCAGACTCGTGTTATAGAAGGAAAACTAAAAGATAGGAGGGGAAGGAGTTGTAAATAGTTGTTAGTTAATTATTCTCTGTTCTCCTTTAAGAAATAAAGTTGTTAATTTTTACTTTAAATAGTTCTTGGCCTCTAGAATTTTTACAGATTACTGTACGGGGTAAATCTTTTCTGTGTTGCTAGTTTAAATTAGCATGTGGGGGGTTACCCTGTGTCATAGCACAAGATGTAGTTTATAGCATGAAGACAAGCATTACAAATTACATGGCTAGTTATACATAATGAGTAAGTATTTCAAGAACTATGAATGACATGGTTAATATCAGTGAGATCTTATTCCCACCCAAGACTGTAAAACGTCAACTGATTGGGTAAAGCCGAATTCAATCTCCAACATTAACCCTTTCAAAGATATTAATATTGCCAATAAGGCCTACTTACTGTTCTCTACAGCTCGGAGATGGAGTGCCAAAGGCTGTGTTAGGGCTGAAAGCCTGCCAAGGTCAAGGATATCTACTCAGGCCTGGAGAGGAATTTAGAGTGTAAGATAAATGATCCAGTTGCTCTGCTCCACATGGATATCAACATCAAAGATAGCACAAAGAAAGAGGTTCTATTGAGGGAATATGAGTAATAAGGAAAAAAATGTAAAAACAGAAGTGCAAAAGTAATACAAAGAGATCTTCATCAATTGGGTCAATGGGTTGAAGAGGGGCAGGAGGAGTTTACTTTGGATAAATGAAAGGTATTGGATTTTGGTCAGACAAACAAGGGCAAGACTTATATTGGGTAGTGTTGTTGAACAGAGAGATTGAGGCATTCAGTACATAGTTCTTTGAAATTTGCACGACTGGTAGACAGGGTGTTTAAGAAGGCATTTAGCATGCTTGTCTTCATTGCTCAGATCTTTGAATGTACGAGTTGGGATGTCACGTTGAGGGGTACAGAACTTTAGTGAGGTCTCCTCTAGGGTAATGGATGCAGTTCTGGTTTCCCTTCTATAGGCAGGATATTATTAAATTGGAGAGGAATCAGAAGAGATTTACCAGAATGTTGCTGGGAATGGAGGGCTTGAGTTATGAAAATAAGCTGGATTGGCTGAGACCTTTTTTACTGGAGAGTGGAAGTTAGAAGGGTGACCTATAGAGTTTAGAAAAACATGAGGGGCATAGATATGGTAAAGGGCAAGGCCCTTTTCCTCAGGGTAGGGTAGTTCCAAACAAGGGGGCATAATTTTAAACGTTAAAAGGACATCAGTGGCAAGTATTTTACACAGAGAGTGGTGTGAATGTGAAATGAACTGCCAGCGGTAGTGGTGGATGTAGGTGCACTTACAACATTTAAAAGACGTTTGGATAAGTACATGAATAAGAAAGGTTTTGAGGGGTATAAGTCAAATTCATGTAAGTGGGACTGGTTCAGTTTGGGAACATGGTCAACATGGACGAGCGAGAGTCATAGAATTTTAGAGATGTACAGCACGGAAACAGATCCTACGGTCCAACTTGTCCATGCTGACCAGATATCCTAAATTGATCTAGTCTCATTTGCTACCACTTGGCCCATATCCCCCTAAACCCTTCTTATTCGTATACCCATCATGCCTTTTAAATGTTGTAATTGAAGCAGCCTCCATTATTTCCACTGGCAGCTCATTCCATACATGCACACCCTCTGTATGAAAAAGTTGCCCCTTAGGTCCCTTTTCAATTTTTCCCCTCTCACACTAAACCTATGCCCTCTAGTTCTGGGGTGCTCCACCCGGGGAAAAGACCTTGTCTATTTACCCTATCCGTGTCCCTCATGATTTTATAAACCTCTATAAGGTCACCCCTCAGCCTCTGATGCTCCAGGGAAAACAGCCCCAGCCTGTTCATCCTCTCCCTATAGCTCAAACCCTCCAACCCCGGCAACATACTTGTAAATCTTTTCTGAACCCTTTCAAGTTTCATAATATCCTTCCACTAGGAGGGAGACCAGAATTGCATGCAATATTCCAAATGTGTCCCAACCAATGTCCTGTACAACCCCTAGATGACCTCCCAATTCCTATACTCAATGCTCAAATAAATAAAGCAAAGCATACAAAACATCTTCAATTTCAACGAACTATGAACCTGCACTCCAAAGAATCTTTGTTTTGCAACACTCCCCAGAACCTTACTATTAACTGTATAAGTCCAGCCTTGATTTGCCTTTCCAAAATGCAGCCACTCCTCAACCCATTGGCCATCTGATCAAGATCCCATTATACTCCGAAGTAACCTTCTTCATGCTCCACTACACCTCTAATTTTGGTATCATCTGCAAGCTGACTAATTACACCTCCTATCGTAGCACCCAAATCATTTATATAAATGGTGAAAAGCAGTGGGCCCAGTACAGATCCTTGTGGCACACCACTAATCACAGGTCTCCAGCCTGAAAAGCAACCTTACATCACCAGGTGATCGAGGTTTACCTTTCTACTTTTGAGCCAGCTCTATATGCAAATGGCTAGTTATAGAGTCATAGAGATGTCCAGCATGGAAACAGACCCTTCAGTCCAACCCATCCATGCCGACCAGATATCCCAACCCAATCTAGTCCCCCCTGCCAGCACCTGCCATATCCCTCCAAACCCTTCCTATTCACATACCCATCCAAATGCCTCTTAAATGTTGCAATTGTACCAGCCTCCATCACTTCCTCTGGCAGCTCATTCCATACACGTACCACCCTCTGCGTGATAAACTTGCCCCTTAGGTCTCTTTTATATCTTTCCCCTCTCACCCCAAACCAATGTCCTCTAGTTCTGGACTCCCCAACCCCAGGGAAAAGACTTTGCCTATTTATCCTATACATGCCCCTCATAATTTTGTAAACCTCTATAAGGTCACCCCTCAGCCTCCAATGCTCCAGGGAAAACAGCCCCTGCCTGTTCA
>NC_057739.1:10929248-10974998 GCF_004010195.1 Chiloscyllium plagiosum | reverse complement strand
GTCAGGCTCACCGGTCTATAGTTCCCTGGCTTGTTCTTACCACCCTTCTTAAACAGTGGCACCACGTTTGCCAACCTCCAGTCTTTCGGCACCTCACCTGTGACTATCGATGATACAAATATCTCAGCAAGAGGCCCAGCAATCACTTCTCTAGCTTCCCACAGAGTTCTCGGATACACCTGATCAGGTCCTGGGGATTTATCCACCTTCAATCATTTCAAGACATCCAGCACTTCGTCCTCTGTCATCTGGACATTTTGCAAGATGTCACCATCTATTTCCCTACAGTCTATATCTTCCATTTCCTTTTCCACAGTAAATACTGATGCAAAATATTCATTTAGTATCTCCCCCATTTTCTGTGGCTCCACACAAAGGTCGCCTTGCTGATATTTGAGGGACCGTATTCTCTCCCTCGTTACCCTTTTGTTCATAATATATTTGTAAAACCCCTTTGGATTGTCCTTAATTCTATTTGCCAAAGTTATCTCATGTTCCCATTTTGCCCTCCTGATTTCCCTCTTAAGTATACTCCTATTTTCTTTATACTCTTCTAAGGATTCACTCGTTCTATCCTGTCTGTACCTGACATATGCTCCCTTCTTTTTCTTAACCAACCCCTCAATTTCTTTAGTCATCCAGCATTCCCTATAGTTACCAGCCTTCCCTTTCACCCTGACAGGAATATACTTTCTCTGGATTCTTGTTATCTCATTTCTGAAGGCTTCCCATTTTCCAGCCGTCCCTTTACCTGTGAACATCTGCCTCCAATCAGCTTTTGAAAGATCTTGCCTAATACCGTCAAAATTGGCCTTCCTCCAATTTAGAACTTCAACTTTTAGATCTGTTCTCCTTGTATTCCTTGTGAGCTAACCTTGCTAACCAGCCCATGATGAGAAACCTTGTCAAACATCTTACTGAAGTCCAGATAGATCACGTCCACCACTCTGCCCTCATCAATCCTCTAAATTACTTCTTCAAAAAACATAAACAAGTTAGTGAGATGTGATTTCTAAACACATGTAAATCCTGTCCTTCAGGATTCCCTCCAGTAACTTGCCAACACCACCTACGTCAGGCTCACTGGTCTATAGTTCCCTGGCTTTTCCTTACCTCCTTTCTTAAATTGTGGCACTTCATTAGCCAACCTCCAGTCTTCCAGCACCTCACCTGTGACTATCAATTATCTAAATATCTCAGCAAGGGGCACAGCAATCACTTCCCTCAATTCATCTCCATCTAAACCCTTAACACTATGGCAGTCCCAGTCTATGTTTGGAAAGTTTAAGTCCCCAACCATAACCACTCTATTATTCTTACAGATAACTGAAATCTCCTTACGAATTTGTTTCTCAATTTCCTGCTGACTATTGGGGGGTCTATAATACAATCCCAATAAGGTGATCATCCCTTTCTTGTTTCTCAGTTTCACTCAAATAACATCCCTGGGCGTATTCCCAGGAATATCCTCCCTAAGTATATCGGTAATGTTATCCTTTCTCAAAAACGTCACTTCCCCTCCTCTCTTGACACCCTTTCTATCCTTCATATAGTTTACATCCTGGAACATTAAGCTGCCAGTTGTGTCCATCCCTGAGCCACATCGCTGTAAATCCAGGGTACATCTGATCTCATCCTGGGGATTTAGCTACCTTTATGCACTTTAAGACAGTTAACATCTCCTCCTCTGTAATGGAGACATTTTTCACAATGTCACCATCTATTTCTCCACATTCTGCATCTTCCATGTCCTTCTCCAGAGAAACACTGATGCAAAACATTTGTTTAGTATCTTCCCCATCTCCTGCAGTTCCACATATAGGCTGCCCTGTTAATCTTTGAGGGGCCCTATTTTCTTCCTAGTTATCCTTTTGTCCTTAAAGTATTTATAAAATCCCTTTGGATTCGCCATGACCCTGTTTGCCAAAGCTATCTCATGTCCCTTTTTTGCCCTCCTGATTTCCCTCTTAAGTATACTCCTACTGCCTTTATACTCATCACTCGATCTCTACTGTCTTTTTGTGACATATGCTTCCTTCATTTTCTTAACCAAAACCTCAATTTCTCTAGTCATCCAGCATTCCTACACCTACTGGCCTTGCATTTAACCCAACAAGAACATATTGTCTCTGGACCCTCATTATCCCATTTTTGAAGGCTTCCCATTTTCCAGCCGTCCCTTTATCTGCAAACATCCGCCCCCAATCAACTTTTGAAAGTTCTTGCCTAATACCATTAAAATTGGCTTTCCTCCAATTTTGAAGTTTAATTTTTGGATCCTGTATATCCTTTTCTTTCGCTGTTTTAAAATTAATAGAATGATGCTCGCTGGCCCCAAAGTGCTCCCCCACTGACACCTCAGTCACCTGCCCTGCCTTATTTCTCAAAGGTTGGTCAGATTTTGTACCTTCTCTAGTAGGTACAACCACATACTGAATCAGAAAATGTTCTTGCACACACTTAACAAATTCCTCTCTATATAAACCCTTAACACTATGGCAGTCCCAGTCTATGTTTGGAAAGTTAAAATCCCCAAATAACCACTCTATTATTCTTACAGATAACTGAGATCTCCTTACAAATTTGTTTCTCCATTTCCTGCTGACTGCTGGAGGGTCCAAAATACAATCCCAATAAGATGATCATCCCTTTCTTGTTTCTCAGTTCCACCCAAATAACTTCCCTGAATGCATTCCCAGGAATATCCTCCCTAGATGCAAAAACGGATGGGATGGTACTGAAGTGGGAGATGGCATGGGGCAGTGTGACTCTAGGCACATGGACACACAAGGTGGTTGCTGAGCCATAAGTTGGCCACTTGACACACAAGATGGCCACTGGACCACAATATGGAGAGAGACAGCAGAGCAAACACACATTGCCTGGGGCCACCAGAATGCCAACACTCTGCACTCACAACCTAGTTGATTACATCTGTAATGTTATCCTTTATCAAAAACGCCACTCCCCCTCCTCTCTTGACCCCCTTTCTATCCTTCATATAGTTTATATCCTGGAACATTAAGCTGCCAGTCCTGTCCATCCCTGTCCATCATGTCCTCTTTGTAATCCCAGATATCCCAGTTCCATTTTCCAAACCATGCCCTGAGTTAATCTGCCTTCCCTGTTATGCCTCTTGCATTTCAGTCCTACCTTATTCTCTACTTTGTTCATGACTGCCCTGACTGTTTGACTTGCTCCTTTTCCCAACTGTACCAGTCTCAGACTGATCTCTTTCCTTACTACCTCATTGGGTTCCACCCCACTCTGATACCTTACTAGTTTAAATGTTGTCTAATTTATTTGTCTGACCTTGTTCTCTGCTTTGTTCCTGCTTGCCCCTTTTACCAACTGTACCAGTCTCAGATTGATCTTTCTCCTCACGATCTCTTTGTGTCCCACCTACAGTTCCCCACTCCCCATCACCTTTACTAATTTAAATCCTCCCAAGCAGCTATTGCAAATCTAGAAGAAACCTCTATAAGAAGGACGGATTGCAACTGAATTGGAAGGGAACAAATATGCTTAGAGGAAGATTTGCTAGAGCTGCTGCTTGGAAGGAATTAAAGTGGTAAGGCAGGGTCAGGAGTGAGGAAGTGTAGATGGGATTCAGCGAGATTCCAATGATCCAAAAATGTGAATCCTTCTCCCTTGTACCAGCTCCTTAGCCACACATTCATCTGCTCTATTCTCCTCTTTCTACCCTCACTAGTTCATAGTGCCGTGGAAATTAAATCGACTCGACTCAAATGCTAGCAAGAGCAAAGAAAACATTTATTTCGGATCCTGCAGGGTCGATCCAATACATTTGGCAAAGTGCCTCATGTAAGAGGTGCCTAATGACTTTCACATACTCTCTTTATACTAAACTTCGCTTATCCTTATCACACCTCAAGGCCAAGAGCTTGGAACATTCAAGCTCCTTTCCACATATGGAGTTGTTTTTCTCATTCCTTGACTGTTGATATGACAGTTTACTGTCCTTGTAATTCCTTACTATCAGTTTAACCTTTGCATGTTATCTGTCTGTCTATAATGCTTTGCAAAGTATTCTTTTACAGATTTCACAATAAATGTTAATTTTCCATTACATTTCCCCCTTTTTTGTCATTTTATGACAATCATGACATAAGAAATATACCGACCCAGATAGCTATACATCAAACTGCTGAGGGAGCACCAGGCCTTTCCTCAGACACCGAGTACCTGCAACATAGGTTTATGGTGATATTGTCACTTGCTCTGGTGTTCCCTGTACATAGCCCATTCTGAGTCTTAGATATTATCACCCGTGCCCTGGCACCTCCTTCCTTGATAATAGAATACCGATTTCCCGTGTCAGGTGTCCCTGTAGCCATAGTGGCTACTACGAAGTGCCAGTCACTGGGACCACAAGGATCCATGCATAGGTATTTATTGTCCCATTTATAGTCGTCCTGGTTACTAAACGGCCATGGGTCGCGTGTAAAGGCCCCCTTGGCATCCTCAGTTAAGATTACCATCTGCAGCTATATCCCAGATGCCCCTGCCCATATGAATAGCCCTGTCAGGGTGCTTGCTAACAGTGTGAGTTGGGACAGCCTCATATTTATATGAGGTATCTATCAACCTTACAAATCCCTATGTATATAAATTCAATCTGGTTATCGGAATTTCACCACATACACTTATTTGGTTCCGGTGCTGTCCAATGTCTCCTCAGGCCCATCTACACGTTTGCAATGGCTGGTATGTATCCATGTGGCTCTTTCAGCGATCTTAACAGCTGTCTGTGTTGTGAGGAGCACTTGAAACGGCCCCAGCCACCTCTTCACCATCCAGCTTTTCCTCCTGAAGTCTTTCACCACTATCCAGTCTCCAGATTCTAGATCGTGCAGCTTCCCTTCTGCTGGTTGGGGTAGTGCTGCTTTCACTTGATTCTGTATTTGAGACAAAAGTGTAGAGAGTTTCATACAGTAACACAACATCTCATCCTCACAGTGGTCTGTTATCTGTCTTACCTTAGGTCTTGGGCCAATTCCTGTATTGGGCGGCCTACCAAACAAAATCTTAAACCGGCTAAGATTAGCTCTTCCTCTCCTTCTAGACTTCATATACATCAGCACAATTGGAAGTGCCTTTGTCCATGTCACCCCTAATTCCTTACAACATTTTGTCAATTTATTTTTTAGGGTAGCATTCTCTCTTTCCACTGCCCCACCGCTTGCTGGGTGGTAGGCACAGTGTTGTCTCATGTTTATTCCCAAGTAATCACTCATCTGCTGTAGGGCATTATTGACAAATGATGTTCCATTGTTGCTACTAAACCTTTCAGGGATGCCCCATCTTGGAATTATCTCAGTTAGCAAAGCCTTGGCTACGCACTGGCATCCTGTTTAGACGTGGGGAATGCTTCCACCCATTTGGAAACTATATCAACTATTACCAGACAATACTTTTTTTCCTTCGCTGGGTGTTAGTTCAATAAAATCCATCTGTAAATGTTCAAAGGGTCTTTGGGGTTGGGGATATGCTGCCTGACTCACCTGTATTCCTCTCCCCACATTATTAGTGACACAGATAACACATCGTTTGCAATATTTCTCGGAGTAATGAGTAAATCCCTTAGTGTACCAGTGTGCCAAAATACTATCATACATCCCCCCTTTTGACACATGGTCCTTACCGTTTGTCAGTTTGGCATAGAATGGAAATAATGATCGTGGTAGACAAGGTTTACCATTGGGGCCACACCACACCCCTTCCCTCATGCTGCAGCCTGCCCTTGTCCACTTACGCTGCGCCTCCAGAGTGGCCTGCGACTGTAACTCCCGTACGTCTGCTGTTGAGGTACAAAGTTTTGCCATACACATGTCAAACTGATCACTTAGCGGCTGCTGGGCTGTCATCCTTGCCGCTGTGTCCACCTTTGCATTGCCTTGAGAAACTGAATTGTTATTTTCCACGTGGGCTTCACATTTACACACAGCGATTGATTTAGATAATAAGACCGCTTCCAGGAGGCCGGAAGTCAGGCCACGGTGTGTGATGGGCTTTCCGGTGGAGATCAAGAAGGCCCTGTATTTCCACAGCGTTCCAAAGTCATGTACAACCCCAAATGTGTATCTGCTCTCGGTGTAAATATTCACTATCCTTCCCTTAGCCAATTTACATGCCTCAGTCAAGGCAATCAGCGCCACTGCTTGTGTTGACAGATGGGAAGGGAGTGTTCCCACTGCAAGTTTTATTAGTTACAGCGACACAATCATGTGGGTCTCCGTCTCCTTCTGTGGGGAGAAGGCTAACAGGGTTAAGGACGTTACATAGCTTTATTGTAATGTTAGGCATCTCCAATAACACAGAATTATATCTGAGCCAACGTGCTGCTGACATGTGCGCGGGGTCCTTTGCTCGGAAAGCAGTAAGGATACTGCAGGTGGGACCAGAAGGGTTAATTCACCATAGCCGACTATGTCACCGGACGTTACCACAGCCTTTTCAGCTGTGGCCACGGCTCGCAGCCAATTGGGCAATCTTGCCGGTACAGGGTCTAGTTTAGCTGAAAAATAAGCTACCGGCCTCAATTTTCCCCCATGATGCTGCAACAGCACAGATGTCATGCATCCATGCTTCTCATGCAGCATTTGTACAAAAGGCTTGTTTGGATTCGGAATCCCAGTGTAGGTGTAGTTTGGAGCGCATTTTTCAATTCAACAAAGGCACTCTCGGCCTCTGGGGTCCACTGCAACGGACTCTGGTTCTGTAACCCTTTGCCATGGGCTATGTTACTTAGGGGCGCCTCAAGGGTTGCGTAATGTGGGGTAAACATTCTACAGTAGGAGCACATGCCCAAAAAGGATAGCAATTGTTTCTTCGTGTGAGGCTTTGGAATTTGCTGGATCGCTTGAACTCTGTCTTGACCAATGGCCTTCCTTTGTTCAGATATCAAGTGATCTGAGAACTTCACCTGTTGTCGCACAAATTGTAGTTTTGCGAGACTAGCTTTGTGCCCTTCCTTAGCTAGATGGCAGAACAATGCAAGGATACCTCTCTCACATTGTTCCTCTGTTGGTGCAGCTATTAAGCAATCGTCTACATACTGCAGCAGCGCTGGCCCCTGGGTTAAAACAAGAGCCTCTAGACTCCTGCGTAGACCCTTATTATATATGGTGGGGGTCTCACAGTAACCTTGACAAAGTCACGTGACGGTATACGATTTCCATTTAAATGAAAAAACGAACCAGAATTGACTAACTGGGTGTACTGGTACACTAAATAAGGCATTTGCTAAATCCACAACAGAGAACTATTTACTGTCCGATGGAATTTGAGCCAATATAGTATAGGGGTTGGGAACATTTGGGGCGCACGGGACAACAGTATTATTGACTGCCTGCAGGTCTTGAACAAACCTCCATTCCTGTAAATTCCTCATTGTCTCTAAACACCACTCCAACTGGTCCATGCGATTATGATGGGATTTGCAACCAAACACACTTCCTGCAGATGTAATCAATGGTATCATGGGAACTCTCCCGAATCTCCAACATCCGACTGGAAGAGCACAACACTCTACTAAAGGTCATCAATGCACTTTAACAGTTTACAGCCCAGAAAATAGCACAGTATTACTGCTCCATAAAAAAAAAACACTGCTCCAGGTTAACTTAGTACCTTGTTTTATATTTTAAAATTTTAATCAAGGGACAGATCTAAATAAAACATATAACTAAAAAAGAACTGGCTCTACTGACTATTAAAAAAAAAGATAGCAAAGTTCTTCTTAAAAACCATGCACATATCTGCTCCTGTGAGCTCTCCCACACAGGTTCCTCTGAAAGGAATCATTTTCCATGCTGTATGACCCTATGACTCTAAGTTAATACCTGAGTCCCCATGAGTTGATTGTTATAGAATAACTAAGATTGTAGCTCAGACATTGGTTTGCGAGAATGGGTGATTATTTGTGTGGTCTTGGTCATAGGAAATGAAAGCTGTGCTGTTCAAACAATCTTTCCCTGAACCATGCTGACTAATGTTGAGTTATATAACTCAGACTGTAAAGAGAGCTTTAAGTAAATAGTGCCCATTGTGAGGGGACATTAAAACAGTCCGGCTACTGATGAGCAGAGTGTGGGAGGACAGAACAGATAATACAAATCTAATAATGCACCTGCAAATAAGTTCTAATGAGGAAAAAAATGGTAAAAATGATGCAGTTGAAAACTCTTTATCTGAAAATTACTGCATTCACAACAAGATAAATGAGTCTGATATAATAGCAAAATTGCCAATGTTCTAACCTGAATGGTCAAGAGTATTTCACATATTATGAGGGTAGGATGAAAGGACAGGAAAGTGGGGTAGCTCTGCTAGACAAAGATGAGATCAGTGCAGTCATGAAAAATTATCTTAGAGGTTTAAAATATAGAAACACTCAGGTGAAGGAAGTAAATGTCAAAGGGAAGAGTTGGCTGGTGCATGTGATTTATAATCATTCAGAGAACCACCAACTGTAGGATGGAATATGGAAATAATAGGCAATTATTTGAAAAGGTATCACAATAAACTTGGAGGGTTTTAAACTTCATACAGATTGGACCAATCAAATTGGCAAAAGTAGCCTGGGGTGTGACTTCATGGAGAGTGTTCAGGACAGTTCCTTAGAACAATACACTCTAGAACCCAACTCTTGTGGCTCACAATGCCCTCTAAGGAAGAAATCTGCCATCCTTATTCAATCTGACCTACATGTGACTCCAGGCCCACAGCAGTACAGTTGATGCTTAACTGTCCTTTTCAATGATGAGCAAGCCATTCAGTTCAAGAACCAATTAGGGATGGACATCAGATGCTTGCCTTGCCAATGACACCCACATCTCATGCAAGAATAAAAAAAATCTAAAATAAAGATACAGGATACTTTAGTCCCAATAATGTGCATAACAATTCCAGCTAAAAAGAACAGTAATAATCGCTAATTAGTAAACAGTATGAACACAGAAAAGTTGTGAGAACCACAAGCTGAAAATACAGCAAGCACATAGGACAGAATAAGGATGAATTCTGAAAGGAAAATTTCTCCAGGTTTATAAGAACAGAAAACATGAATGCTAAATAAAGCCCAAGTACAAGGCAACTTACAGTTACACAGCAACTTTTGCATAACGAAGCTGTACCAAAATACTGACAGGAGCAATATTTGGCAAAATGTAAGATATTAGCAGAGATGACCCAAAGTTTGGTCAAACATGAACGTATTATGTAGCAACCTCCTCAGCTTAAACTTTACTGTTATTTTAATGCAACATTTATTGCCAACTTAAATTTGTTTGTCACATAAAATGCCATGCTGTTTCACACAGTGTCTTCATGCAGTGATATGATGGTCTGACTGTCACTTTCTTCCCCACTATTTCCCTCAAAATTGAGTACCAGATCAAAGGTAACCCTACTGTTATATATCTTTATTCATAATATTCATATCTTGTGACAGCTATCGCCCATGTTTTAATTTTAAAGCAGTTTGTAATTCAGACAGGCTCCAACATGGATGGCTGAGACCATATTTTAGTACATGCTGGTACATTGCCAATAAGATCCCATGAGATTAATTGGCATTTCTGGTGGGTAGTGGGCAAAAGTTACAGCAGTCACAATTGGAATTATTGTCTTTCGTGAACAGGTTCAAATCCAACTCCATTATCAAACCTCCTGTGATTGAATGGTAATAAGTAGATGGTTTAAAACAAAACACACTGAGATGCTTAAATGGTTATTGATTGAAATAAGTCCTATTAAGGCCACCAAAATGGCAGTGGAGTCACAAACATTCACCCACCAAGATAGACTGACAGGTGAGCAATGTTTCATAATCTATCAGAGAATATAACACCAACACCTGTGCCAAAAAGTCCAAATGCTAAAGTGATTTATTTCATGTCCTACTCCTACACAACAAATTGAAGAAAGCAATTTCTTCACTGAACCTGTCACTTTGGAACTTATGGATGCAAATTCTGTTCTTTCTGTATTTTTAAATCATATTACAATATTTATGGCACTCTTCCTGAAAACAGTTTAGACCTCATCACAGAATCACAGAATTTTTATGATGTCGAAAGAGGCTATCAGGGTTAACAGTGGGCCCTGGAGAGTGTTGTTCTGGAGAGAGACCTAAGGGGTACAGGTACATAGTTCCTTAAAAGTAACATCACAGGTAGACAGGAAGGTGTTTAGTGTGCTTGCCTTCATTGGACAGCAGCTGAGGAGTCATGTTGCACTGTAGGAGTCATATTTAGAGTACTGCATATAGTTCTGGTCTCCCTGCTGTATGGAAGATATTATTAAATTGGAAAGGGTTCAGAAAATATTTATTGGAGGGTTTGAATGATAAGGAGAGGATGGATAGGCTGGGACTTTTTTTCCCATGGAGTGTGGGAAACTGAGGGGTGACCTTATAGAAGTTCATGAAATCATGAGGGACAGAGATAAGATGAATAGCTAAGGGTAAGGGACTCCAAAACCAGAGGACATAGGTTTGAGGTGAAAGGGGAAAGATTTAAAAGGGAGCTGAGGGCAACTTTTTAAAACAGAGGGTAGTGAGTATATGGAATGAACTGCCAGAAGAAGTGGTAGATTCAGGTACAGTGACAACTTTTAAGACATTTGCACAGGTACATGAATAGGAAAGTTTTAGTGGGAGATGGACCAATAGCAGGCAAGTGGGACAAGTTTAGTTTGGGAAATCTGGTAGGCATGGATGAATTGGGCCGAAAGGTCTGTTTCTGTGCAAGATGACTCTGTGAAGCTATTTGACTCATCATGCCTTCTCCAGGTCGATTACCACTCTGCATGAAGAAGCTCCTCCCTATTTCAGTCCTTCATGGCCTGTGACAGAAGTAAATACTTCTTTTCATCATCTTTTAAAATTCACTCGTGGATCATGGGAATCACTGGTTGAGCCATTATTTATTGTCCGTCTCTAGATGTCTCTGGAACCTCTGCAGTCCATTCAATTTAATCACATCCATAACATTGTTAGGGAAGGAATTCCAGGATTTTTACTCAGCGACAGTGAAGAAATGGTGATATATTTTCAAGTCAGGATAGTGAGAGGTTCGGAGAGGAACTTGCTGATGCTGGTGTTCCCAAGAATCTATTGTCCTTGCATTTCTAAATGTTTGTTGGAAAGGTGCCATTTAAAGAACCTTTGTGAATGTCTGCAGTGCATCTTGTAGATAGCACAACATCTCTGCTCCTGAACGTTGGAGGTGCAGGAGTGGATGTTTGCGGATGTGGTGCCAACCAAATGGCTGCTTTTTTTGACTTCAATTCAATCAGATTGGTAGCATTTCAGGGCAAACAGCTTTAATCAAGTCATCCAGAACTATTTTGTTTTCTGGCTGTTACCCATCATCAATTGAGCCCAAATTCAACAGGGTCTGTTAAAATCTCTACTTGAGCAATAAATTGCTGAATGTTTAATGAGGAAAATAGAAGTAAACAGCAATATCCCACTGTTCATGGCAACTCACATACAAATGTGTGGGATTATGCAAATTGTTTGAAAGCCTGTGCTTTAAACAGACAACATACATGCAGCTATCTTACCCATATATTATGTGCTAAACACAGCAAGTCACCAGATCACTATTGCCTGCAAAAAAATGCATCTTTTCTCAGTAAAATGATTACAATTGCACCTGCTTTTAAACACAAGCAGAATGAGAGAAAGTGATGGCCAATAATTCCATTTTCCTCCTCCCCTCTCCCTACCTCACACCAACCTAAAACCTTCATCTGGCTTCATAGACGGGTTACACACGGGATAAGGATTAGTGTGAAAATACTGCACAGAACTTGCTTGCGGGGAAATGGAAACTCATTCAAAATGATTTATGACTCTTTACTTCCTGATTGACTGATCCAATTATTCCGCAGAATCTTAGCTGTCAGTCTGTCCTCTCTGTCCCTCGCCCCCTTTTTAAACATACTCCTCTGTAATAACAATTCATACAGTGTCTTATTGTGCTGGAAAGTCTCACACTTCACACTATGAATTACTTTTGAAATGTGAAGGCTGCTGATCTGTAGGCTGATTTACTTTGTCATTTTTTTTTGTTCCTTCATCCCTCAGCCATTAAAAAAACAAAGGGACTTGCATTCAGAACACATATTTCATGGCCTTTGGGTGTCTGAATGTCACTAATGAACTTCTTCTGAAGTGATGCAATACCTTGAACCGGCAACAGTCTGACCAAGGGCTAGGGCACGAGTGGAGATGTATTGCTAAATCTTCAGAGAGGAAGACTACTGCAACATTTCTGACACAGTCAATTGTTTAACCTTTCAGAAGCAATAGGTGGTATGGAAGAATTGACGTTAACAGGAAAAGTGCCTTTTGAAAAGCATATTTTTCATCCTTCAGTTCATTTGGGCATTACTCCATGTTCAGCTCCTCTGCCCAATCCTTAGCCAGGAAGGTGCCTGCTGCTTAAACTTCTGATGCTGTTTGTTCTTTTTTCTCTCATGCGTCATTGCAAAGCCAATTTATGTATTAGCCTCATTTTTTTGTCTGAAGAATAAGCTGCTCATAGGCAGGCACCAGGACAATCACTTTCTCTGTCATTGTTCAAGGACAAAACCCTCCAATAATCAAAATAACAGCAGCTGAAAGCATAGAAATGATAGAAAATGAAACTGTCAGGATCAATTACATTTGAGGCCATTTAAGTGTGGAAAAATATACCTCTTCTTTGTTAATTTTATGAAAATCGAGACCATCTGCAAGAGTTCAATGAATTCATTTAGAATTCAGTATTTTATCCAAAACCTAATTAAATCAAAGTCTAGGAGCATCCCGGTACAAAGAATGAATGTAGAGACCATTGAGTCTTCAACTGCAAAGGTGGAAAAGTTCCATAAATGTACATATACAAGGTTTGCAAGCAAAGTGGATGGAAGAGAATTGCTGTGTACTAGCAGTTGGAGGATAGGACTGACCGATGAAGTCCCCATCTTTGTCTGGCCTAAGCTTCGAAAGCAACCAAAGAATTCAGTTGTTCAAGCTGCACATCACCAGGTCTTGTGTTCAAGAGATTTCCACTCAGCTTCAGCGTCCCTCAATGTTGGATGAGGGAACTGAATGCACTCCAGCAAATATTGTTTTAACGACTACCTTATGAACCAGCACTCTTAATAAACTGGCAAAATTATATACCTCAAATACTGTAAATTATATACCTCAAGGTTACTGTATATTTGTGATCTGCGCAATGTCTGAGTAGTCATAGAGTCATAATAGATCCTTCTGCCCAACTCATCTATGCTGATCGGGTTTCCTAAACTGAAGTTTCCCATTTGCCTGTGTTTGGCGCGTGTCCCTCTAAACATTTCCTATCCAAACGCCTTTTAAACGTTTTTCTTGTACTCGCCACTACCACTTCCTCTGGTAGCTCATTCTATACACCTTCTGTGTGAAAACATTGCCCCTCAGGTCCCTTTTAAATCTTTCCCCTCTCACCTTAAATCTATGTCCTCTAGTTTTGGACACCTCCCATCCTGGGAAAAAGAACTTGGCCATTCACCTCATGATCTAATCCTTTCATGATTTTATAAACCTCTGTAAGGTCACCTCTCAGCCTCCAATGCTCCAAGGAAAAAAATAGTTCTAGCTAATCCAGCACCTTCTTAGTCAGTTGAAGGGGTGAGTGAGAAGGCTCTCAACTCATAGGTTTTAGTTAAGGCAAAGTTGCATTATTATTTAGATGATCAATGCTGTAAATGAAGTATGGCAGTGATGTGTATATAATGTGCATTACATTTTGATTAAGTAGCGTGTGTTTTATTTGATTATGTGGACCTCTTGTTCAACTGAAATATTTGATCAATTGACACACTTCTTGTCCCATAGGTGCTGATTAATAAAAAGCTTGTAGCATTTCCAAATTTGCTGAAAACATAAAACTAAGTGGGATTGCACGCTGTGAGGAGGATTTAAATATTCTTCAGGGTAAGCTAGACAAGGTGAGTGTGTTGAACTTGCTCCATTGTGTATGGATACAGTGACTCAAACTGCTATTGGCTCCTTCAGAACAAAAAGAATTAAGGTGGTGCAAGTGCTCATCATGATCACTATAAAGAAATTAACATGGGTTTCTGGAGTCAAACACAAATAACTATTGACACCTTTAAAGAGAAACTGCAAAGCAAAATTTGCCAGGACATCTTGGACATTAAGTATCAGTTGTTAGGCGATCAAATAAAAATCAAGATAAGGATGGCTGCAGTGGGAAATGAAAATAGAAACTAGAGCCGTTCAGCAAGGAAACAGGCCCTTTGGCCTTATTCATCCATGCTGACCAGGTTTCCTGAAATTACCATACTTTGAAAGATGCTGGAAAAAGTCCTGATGGTTAGATTAAGTGATAGAAATGAGACAGAGTCCTAACGGATCTTTGCCTCATCCTGCCTGATGATGACAATAACTATCCATAAATTAAAGAAAATGATCCAGCAAAGTTGAGAAAAAAATTGGGAAGTGGACTAGATACTCACAGATATTATTAGCCATGGAGGAAAAGAATGCTGGCACTTGAACATTTTCAACAAAATGCTGAATTTAATGGATGTAATATAGTTGCCACTTACCTACACTAATAGGGCTCGCATCTGTCCTGAAGAAGGGCCTGTGCCCGAATCTCCTGTTCCCTGGATGCTGCCTGACCTGCTGTGCTGTTCCAGCAATAAAGTTTCAACTCGCATCTGTCACCCATTACTAATTACTCTTGAGGGGTCAGCCCTGTTGAACTATTTGAGAATGTAGTGAAATGTCAACCGCATTGCTGTGAGACTGAAACCAAATGTTTCACCAATGATAGCTTCTAGCTTGACGTCATTGAAACTAGGTTTCTAGAATGAGGTTTTGTTTTCTTTCAAAACAGAAAGAACTTCCATAACCTGCAAGTGTGTGATTTAGAACCCGTGTTTCCCAGATAACTATTAACAACATTACCACTACGCCAACATCTCCCAGAATATCATCTGAATCACCTGGAGAGCAATTTAGTGGAATGGGTTGCTTGTACATAATGGAATTTGTGTGACCTTTGACTGACATTAATGCAGATCCAAATTAGACAGGTTCTATAAAGGGAGCACAATCTATTGCATCAGATTATTAGTCTTTTAACTGAGAATGAACATCTAACTCCAATATATATTTCACTTATTTTGAAATGAATTTGGTTTGTTAGAAAATATCAGAAAGTAGCTCTAAAAAATAGATTTCATTCCCACCTACCTATGCACATCCATGCTCCTCTGGTTTGTTACAAGTCCAGGAAGAACATCACCAATGAGACTCTTTGGTTGAGTAGCTGGAGGCTATCATGGAATCAGCCAGAAATGTTTCATCTTTGTTTCCAGGAAGGTTATAGTTATCTTCTGAGGGAAGATACATGCGGTCTCTCTGGAACTAATTTCATCCATGAGAACATGCTTGACAAAAAAAGACTGAGTTCTCTTTGTGTGGTAGTCCAAATCACACCTAACACAGTAGGTCAGAACTACTTGAGTATTCATAAGCACTTCAGAAGGCAAATGAAATGTTGACATTTACTGCAAGGGAAATGAATCATAAAACAAGAATGTTGGATTGAAGCTCTACAGAGCCCTGTGATACCAAATCTGAGTACTGTGTACCATTTTGAGCACAATGTTTTTGAAAAAGAAGATAGAATTTTGTTAGAAGCAGTTCGCAATGGAATAGTTCCTCTTGTTGAAAAGACCAGAACAATGGGACATGGCTTACAAATAAGAGATCTCCCTTTTAAGGTTGCGATTAGTAAATACACCTTGCTTCAATGACGTTGGCCAAGTCATACCGAGAATATTCGTGCGGTTTCGGCCCCTTCCCTAAGGGAAGAAATATTTTCCGTTAAGGGAATGCAGAGGAAGTTCAGCAAACCAAACAGTGAGATCTTCTCATGAAGAGAAAATGAGATTAATTGAAAGATGCCATACTGCATCTTAACTTTATGTTGAGCTTCATTTGAGCAGTTTACCCGGCCAATATCAGAGGTCAGAGAGCAATGTTGCAGAGAATTCAAACAATAGCTGATTGGATGTTGAGGGTCACAATTCTGTCAGAGATCAGAGAGCAATGTTGCAGAGAATTCAAAACAATAGCTGACTGGGGATATTCTGGGTCACAAGTGATGACTGAATGAGATTGCTCAACGATGCAATCACCAGATTGCAAATCAGCATTTGATCTCTCAACAGAAGATGAAACTGCATTGTGAACGGGGAGAATAGTACACCAGATTGATAAACAAACAAATAAATCATTCGGAAGGAATTATTGAAGCTTTGGATAGTGAAGAGGTAAATATGCATGTGTTACATCTGCTAAGCTTATATGAGAAGGGGTAATGGGAAAGTAGGAGCATGCAGGTCATTGAAGTATGGGCTATGGTGTGATGAAAGAAACAATTCTTTTGGAATACTGCTTAATTAAAATTTTCTCTACACTGGACAGACAAAGCAAGATTTTGGAATTGACCTCTTCATGGAACAGCTCCAAGGGGTCTGCACACATGACCCACACACCCAGATGCCTTTAATCTCCACACTCTCATTCTGACACCTTTATCTTTGGTTCTATGCAGTTTCTGTGAAATACACTAAGTGTGAAAACATCACATTATCTTTCAATTAGGAATTTTACAGCCTTCTGGACTCAACATTGTGCTTAACCATTTCAGAATAAGAGCACTGACACATTCTTTTTGCATTTGGTGTTTATGAAAACCTGAAGGGGCAAATCTTCAGTGAAGGCCTAGTGTTCCTAATCTCATTGTACCATTCTTTTTTCTTTCTTGACTCGGTTAAGATTAATGTATAACTTTAAGTTTAATTTACTTTTTGTTTTATTTTGTGTGTTCAGAGGGGAAAGACATGACCTAGATTCATTTACAGAGTTGCTTTGAGGGTCTGGCATTGGAAATTTTGGAGGTTAATTGTGCATTTGTATTTTTAACAAGGTTTTACAATTCTTCCAGTAAAGAGATCAGGTGATGGTTTAGTATAATCAAACTAAATGTAGAAAGCCTGTGCTGTCTTCAAGTGTCAGGGATCCTCGGACATACCTAGCGTCATAAAGCAATCAGGCAGTATGTGTACGCCACAGAGAGAAATTACACATTGCCTGAGTTTAAGGAACTCACGTGATTGCTCCAAAGTTAAATTTGTAGTGAGATTAGTTTGCTGTTTGTTTTAAATGTCTCAGGGTAAGTGACCAGCTGTAGAAATAGGCATCAACTGAATGTGCAGAAACTTGCTGAAAGGAAACCAATTTTGATTGTGTCAGCTTCAGCAAAGAAATCTGAGGACCAAAACCTGGTGTTTGTAAGGGTATTCCTAGGATAAAATGAATAGCATGAATTTGATCTGGTATAATATGTCTTTTTTTCTCTGATCTTTTTTCATGAAATGGATATCCAGGTATCACTGCCTGGATCATAATTTATTATTTATTGTTCTTGGGAAATAGGTGATGAGCAGATTTCCTGAGCTTCTACAGTTCTCTCTGCGTCGTAAACATCCCGACTGATTGTTTTCGACATTTATGACTCTCGGTATGTCTGAGGATCTCCGTCACTTGAAGGCATCAAAGCTTTTTAAATTTTGCTTGATTATACTCAACCATTACCTGACCTCTTGGTAAAAATGCAAATGCTCAATTAGCCTCCAAAATTTCCAATATTAGGCCCTCAAAGCAACTCAATAAATGTATCTAGGTCATATCTTCCGCCTCTTAACACACAACATAAAACAAAAATAAATTAAATTTAAAGTTACATATTATTCTTAGCAAAGCACAACCCACAATTACTTAAGAGAGAGAGAGCTTCAGGATTTTCCCAGTAACAGTGAAGGAATAGTGACATATACCCAAGTCAACATAGTGAGTGGCACCTTGTGGATGGCACACAGTGCTGCTACTCAGCATTGGTGGTAGAGGGAGTGATTATTTGCAGATGTAGTACCAAGCAAGTGGGCTGCTTTGCCTTGGATGGTCAAAAGGTGTGGCGTTGGAAAAGCACAGCAGGTTACACTTTTTGATTCTGATCTCCAGCATCTGCAGGCCTCACTTTCTCCTTGTCTTGGATGGTGTCAAGCCTCTTAAATGTTGCTGGACATGCACTATTCCAGTAGGATGCATTTCATTATATTCCTCACTTGCACCTTGTGATGATGGACAAGCTTTTGGAAGTTAGGAGATGGGTTACTTGCTGCAGGATTCCTAGCCTCTAACCCCCTCCTGTAGCCATTACCAAAACAGTTTCTGGTCAATGGTAATCCCTCATCAATTGCTAAGTTCTGTCTTGTTGGTGATGGTCATTGCCTGATACTAATGTGGTGTGGATGTTATTTAACACGTATCAGGTCAAATCTGGATATCGTCTAGGTTTTGCTGCATTTTGACTTCAATTGCTTCGGTATTCAAGGAGTCAATGAATGATTCTGGACATTGTGCAGTAATCATCATCACCTCATGACAGAGGGAAGTTAACTGATGAAGCAGCACAGAAAATAGTTGGATCTAAGACACCTACCCTGAGGGACTCCTGCTGAAGTGTCCTGGAGCAGTTTAAAAATATTAAAACTCAATTTACTCTTTATGACCAAAGTAAAATGGCAGACTCTTGTAAATGTTCTCAGTCACAGTTTTGCATGGTTATAGCCAGATTACACTCTTTGATATGACTTGTCCAGCATTAACACTAACTGGGATAATAATAACTTTGTTCTTACCATTCCTTTTGCCTTGTATTTTCATTCATTTTGTCAATTAATCACTGTGGTATCTAGTCCATCACAGAACTCATTTTTCCTCGTGTCTTCCCTCCATTTCCTTGCCTTTACACTTGCATAAAACTTATTATATCTCTGGGTTGTTCCAGTTTGAATTGGAAGTCATTGATTTGAAAGGTTCACCCTCTTTCATTCCCGTAAGTTGTAACAGAAGCTGAAGCTGATCACTTCTAGAGATCCTACCTACGTGGATTTGGAGACTTCACAGCTAGGTGCTGGGCTTCTGTTCCTGTCAGAAACCTGACCAACTAGAAAAATAAATTCCCAGCAAGTTTTCTTTTCAATCCTTTTGCAAATTATCCCATCCATGTCTGTCAGAGTGCTCCCTGCTGTGATGAGCAACTGTGGAATGTCAATCAAAGCTGCACTCCTGGCTAAAAGCTGTGCATTGTACTTAACTTGTTCTGTTGTAAATGCCTCTTCAGTCGAGAAACAAAATTACAAGCAGGAGTGCAACAAGCTCAGAATTGTCCACATGTTCAATGCTAGCATTTAGTTTATGGGGAAAGTGTTAGGAAATATTGCAGTAAACCGTGACTTTGTGTGCTAGGTGACCCTGGATTTACTCTGTCTGCCGTATTGTGACACTTTGCCAATAGAACTGTGGGTTATCGAAAGAAAAGGTGTGCAACTCAGTATTTGCTGCCTTAAGAAAAAGCTATCCATCATTCTACTTTATGCTTCACGCACTTTTTTTCAGTCTGCGCCATTTTGGTGATACCGGCTGAAGCGTAACTATCCGCTGGCCTAACTAGTGACACTCTCATCCAGTGAATGTATTTTGAAAATCAGATCTATTTGGTGTTTTACAAAACTTTCAAGGGTTCCATTCCAAATTGGAGTTGATAAAATGTGGTACTGGAAAAACACAGCAGGTCAGGCAGCATCTGAGTAGTGGGAGAATCGACATTTCGGGTATAACCCTCCATCAGGACATTCCAAATTCCAAACTGTCCACAATCCAAATTGCTTTGTAATATTCTTTTCTGTAATGGATGTTTAAAAAAAAATCTAACTACTATTTATAATACAACTGAGACAGGCCAAAGTATCTCTAAGTGATTAAGTGATGGCAATCATTACATACAGATAATAACAAAAACTAAAGACTTGAGAGCTTCAAAGCATGTGGGTGGTCACTAATCAGTTATTTCAAGTTGAGTATTTGAAATGGACAACCATTCAATTGTCAGTTAGCTTGACAATGGGGACAAAGTCACACCAATATTAATACATCTCAGTTTAAATAACATACCTGGAACACCTCAGTGAGAACAGCTCAACTATGCAATAGAATCTATCCCAATGATGAAGTTCAACAGATGGAGCAGGAAGACCTTAAAATTGTTGTGAAAGTATGTTCATTCAATGATGCTACCCTTGTCGAGTTGAAGGGATTTTTTTTTCTTTGTCAGAGATTTATTTTAGTCCTGACTCACTGTTTTTGGCTGCCTAGCCTATCTCTTTACTTATGTTGTATCAATGATTTCTTTATTTTGACTGACTAGATGACTCCACTTCGGTGATGGAACATATCATTGAATTTCACACACGTCACGATGTTGAAATCTTTTTCCACCACCTCCACCTCCATGCCTACTTCTTCAAATGAAAATCCACCCAATCTCGGGAGGGAGATGCACCCTTCTCCCACCTCCAACAAACTCCATCCTGCTGGAAATGACCCCCAGCCTCCTAACCTCCCTTGGCCTCTTCATCTCCAACTGCCATCATGACATCAATCACCTGAATGTCTCCACCCCTCTCACCCACTCCAACCTCTCCCTATTGGAACACATAACCCTCCACTACCTGCTCTCCCACCTCAACCTCACCATCAAACTGCTGACAAGGCAGGTGCGGTGGTAGTACAGTGTACTGACCTCTACATCACTGAGGCCAAACGCTAACTCCCTGACACTTCCTCTTACCGTATCCTCCAACATGACCCCACCTCTCATCAACAAACCATCATCTCCCAGACCATCAACAACTTCATCACTTCAGGAGATGTCCCCTCCACAGCCTCTAACCTGATAGTTCCCTAACCCCGCTCCCGCTTTTGTCTATCTCCTACCCAAAATCTACAAAACTCACTGCCCCGTTGATCCATTGTCTCTGTCTGCTCCTGCTCCACTGAACTCATCTCCTCTTATCTCGACTCTCTCCTCTCCCCTTTGGTCCAGGAACTTACCACCTACTTTCAGGACATCAGCTACATCCCTTCACCTTCCCCAAGACTTGCAATTCCTCTGACCCCAAACAACTCATCTTCATCATGACATTCAGTCTCTCTACACCTGTATCCCCCATGAGGAAGGCCTGAAAGCCCTCAGTTTCTTCCTTTCCTGCAGGCCGAACCAGTCTGCCTCCACCGACATCCTTATTCACCTGGCAGAACTAGTCCTCACCCTATGACTCCTCCCACTTCCTGCCGACAAGAGGGGTAGCCATACCTGTATGGGTCCGAGCTGTGCCTGCCTCTTCTGAAGATCTGTGAAACAGTCTTTCTTCCACAGCCACACCAGCAACATCCACCACCTTTTCCTCTGCTGCATTGATGACTATATCGGTGCCACCTCATGCTCCCATAAGGAGCTCAAACAGTTCACCCACACCTTCCACCCTGACTTTAAGTTCACCTGGACCATCTCTGACAACTCCCTCCCCTTTCTGGATGCTGCTGTGTCCATCTCTGGTTACCATCTCAACACTAACATCCATTTCAAACCCACTGACTCCCACAACTACACGTCCTCTCACCCACCCTCCTGCAAAAATATGCTCCCATACCCCCAATTCCTCCACTTCTGCTGCATCTGCTCCCAGGATGAGGGATTCCACTCCAGGATATTTCAGATGTCTATCTACTTCAAAGATTGTAACTTACCCTCTCGCATGATTATCATCGAATCATAGAATCGCTACAGTATGGAAACAGGCCATTCGGCCCACAGGCCCACACTGACCCTCTGAAGAGTAACCCACCCAGACCCATCCCCTTACCCTATTACTCTACATTTATTCCTGACTAATGCACCTAACCTTCATATTACTGAACACTATCGGCAATTTAGCGAGGCCAGTTCACCTAACCTGAATATCTTTGGATTGTGGGAGGAAACTGGAGCACCCGGAGGCAACACATTCAGACTCGGGGAGAATGTGCAAGCTCCACACAGACAGTCATCCAAAAATGGAATCGAACCCGGGCCCCTAGCGCTGTGAGGCTACAGTGCTAACCACTGAGCACCCGTGCCACCCCTCAACTGCATCTCCTCTATTTCCTGCACATCTGCCCTCAAACCCGCTCCCTCCCTGCCACAATAAGGATAGACTTCCCTGCCCAGAAACCAACTCTAAATCTCTCCCATTATCGCCCCCTCAATCTGACCCCATCACCAAACAGGTATTTCCTTCCCCACCCCTATCTACTTTCCGTAGGGATTGTTCTCTCTGCGACTCCCTCATCAGTTTCACACTCCCCTCCTCTACACCCAACACCTTTCACTGCAAGCAGAGGAAGTGTAACACCTGCCCCGACACCTCCCCACTCACCTCTATCCAAGATATTAAACAATCATTCCCAATCCAGCAGAGATCCACCTGTTCCTCTTCCAACTCGGTCTACTGCATCTGCTGCTCTCGATGTGGTCTCCTCTCCATTGGTGAGGTAAAGCGCAGGCTCAGCCATTAGTTCACCAAGCATCGTACTCTGTTAGCTCCAATCAACGTCACCTTCTGAGTGCCAGCCATTTCAATTCCTTCTCCCACTCCCTTGGCAACATGTCCATCCTGGGCCTCCTCCACTGCCAAAATAAGGCCACCATGCAAACTGGAGGAAGAACACTTCATATTGTGCCTTGGGAGCTCACAGTCCAATGGCCTTAACATAGAATTCACCATCTTCAAAATCTTCCCACCCTCAACCTCATCCCATGTCCAGCCTTCCCTCTCCTCCCCACCCCTTTAACCCGGCCTAACTTGTCCATCTTCCTTCCCACCTATCCGCTCCACCCTTTCCACTGACCCATCAAAATAATCCTCTACCTGCATCCACCTATCACCATCCATCCCACCTACATTTCCCCAGCCCCAGCCCCAGCCCCCTTTCCTGAATGATTTCTCAGCTCCCTTCCCCCTCCCCAGCCCTGATGAAGAGTCCCAACCCCAAGCATCAACTTTCCTCCTCCTCTGATGTTGCCTGACTTGCTGTGCTTTTCTAGCTCTACGCTTTAATCGACACTTGCTCAGTGTCTTCAGAACGGTTCTTTGTTCTACAGCTGTCTCCTCGTTTCTTCTAAGTCCATTTTCATTCTAGTCCTTATGTCGCAGGATCTGATTGTAAAATTATAGAATGCCTATAGTGTGGAAGTAGGCCATTGGCCCATTGAGTCCACATTGAACCTCAGAAGAGCATCCCATCCAGATGCCTTCCCCATCCCTTGTAACCCTGCATTTCCCATGGCTAATCCATCTAGCCTGCACATCCCTGGACACTACGGACAATTTAGCTTTGCCAATTCATCTAACCTGCACATTTTTGGACTGTGGGAGGAAACTCAAGCATCCAGAGGAAACCCACAAAGACAAGGGGAAAACGTGCAAACTCCATAGACAGTTGCCTGAGGCTGGAATCAAACCAATGCCCCTGATGCTGCGAGGCAGCAGTGCTAACCACTGAGCCATCGTGAGGCACTTAGTATCATTTAGTTTGAAACACATGGACCTGGGGAGTTTTTGAAGCACAATTTCAATTATTTGTGTCCGCAACATTGGAGTTTGAAACATTAGTTCTGCTTTCAGGTCTCCTGGTCATGAGCCTCCTACTATGAAATAGCTGGAACCAACAAAAGGACCTTGTAGCAAGCAGCAAAGTGGATCAGTGTGGAAACAATGAATCCCCTTTTCAGCTCTAACTGTCATATTCTGTCCTTTAATTGTCCTGAAACCAAATCATTAGGTAATCAAGAAATGTTAGTATGTGTGATAAGCCTGTGAGTATTGTACCAGGTGAGCAAGGGATTACGATTGCAACTGGGTGAGGGGAAGACAGGCTGCCAAGTAGGTGTGCAGTATTGGGTAAAAGGTGCATTAAGGTGGACGAGATACCATTTGAGTGAGATTGTTAGAGTGGCGTGTCGGTGTTGGTGGTAGGGTGCCAGGTGAGCAAAATGTCAGAATGGCACCTGGGTGAGGGAGGATGTGGGTACCAACTATTTGAAAATTTTCGAGTCGGTTCTCCTTGCCACAAGGAAGAATAATATAATTCCCACCTGATGTTTGAATGAGACCAAAGGGAAATTGCTACAATGTTTTGTTTCCTGGTCCAAGGACAGAGACAAGTTTGAGTGTCTTTCAAAACTACTGGGGCTGTGATCAGAACGTTATGGTCAAAATCAGAACCTTGTTGGTTAATGAGACTCAGGGCAGCACGTGAAGCATTTTCCAACAGGACAATTTGACAGTTGGAAGCAACAAACTTGTTAAAGTTGTAATGAGATTGTGTCCACTTAACATACGTTTACAATTAAATTGCTTCTGTTTGTGAGCATGTTTGAAACTTTTCACTGGTGTAATTAATTGAGCTTTATATGACTCCTATCCTTGAATTAAACGTGTGTGAACTCAAAACTGACTTTTATACTTGTGAAGTATCTGCTCAGAGGCCAATATCCCGTCACCAAGTCACCCTTTACTTACATGTGTACAGTACATAATATCTGACTAGCTTGCTCAGAGTCAGTCCTGCAATGAGGAGACTCTCTGCATCTCTGCTTTATCTTTTCTCTTTCAGAGCCATTCCCTTGACTGAGGAGACCTTCGGAATCTCCCATTTATACCTGTCAGACAGAGCTCCCTATTGGCCCAGGTTAACAACCCCCATTCAAAGATTTTATAGTCAATGAGATCCTCCTAGCCCTCATTCCAAACACTACAACTTCATGTCCAATTGTCTTGAACAACTCGATGCGTAGATTGTTTGAGGAGCTGAGGAGTTAATCAGACCTAAACAGGGGAAATCTCCTGGTCAACATTCTTCCTTCAATCATCATCATCACTTCGTAAAAACAAATACCTGATCATTTTGTTTACTATTTGTTTTTGAGGAACTAATTGTCAGATTTTCCACTGAGCAACAGTGTCCTTATTTAAAATATCATTCGTAGGTTGTCAAGGACTTTGATACATGACATAGAGTCATAGAGATGTACAGCGTGGAAACAGACCCTTCGGTCCAACTCGTCCATGCCGACCAGATATCCCAACCCAATCTAGTCCCACCTGTCAGCACCTGGCCCATATCCCTCCAAACCCTTCCTATTCATATGCCCATTCAGATGCATTTTAAATATTGCAATTGTACCAGCCTCCATCACTTCCTCTGGCAGCTCGTTCCATACATGTACCACCCTCTGCATAAAAACGTTGCCCCTCAGATCTCTTTTACATTTTTCCCCTCTCACCCTAACAACATGGAACCACATGAGAGCTGGATGGACAAACACAGCACTTGGCATCTGTTCAAACAGCATTTCAAATGCTGAACTAAGAAGTATATTTTTATAATGACTTGTGGTTTTAAATCCATGCAACCTTTAAACACGACTAAATTTGCATAATTTACATCTAAATGCAAATCTGGATAATTGCTGGATTTATTCAGATTTTTCTCATACTATTTAAGGCCTGTTAATCTAGGCACCCTGGTGGGAGAAATGTCCAATTTGTCAAGTTTTAAGTTAAGCAGGAGAAAACACCTCCACACTGATTTTGTTTTCTAAATGTCAACAGCTGCAAAGTACTTCCAAAGGCTCTAGGCCCAGTGTGAGTTGGGAATATGAATCCAGATAATAATATTTATTACAAAAGCTCAGACACAACTTAAACCACAAGCACAGACATTGGCTTTCTGCTTTGGCATTGGTAGATATGAACATTTTGGGGATTTTTAAGAAAGTGTGTAGGCTTCCAAGAATTTCCTGAGACTAAAATTCTCGAGAAAAAGGAGAAATTCGATCCTAGTCACATTTAATTTCATTTTTGATCATTTTAAAGTTTATTTGAAAAAAGGCTAAATTATTTATCATAAAGGTACATTCCCTGCTCTTATTTGTGCAGTGCCCTATGATTGTTCACATCCAACCCAGAGGGCAGGTGGGGCCTCAGTTTATCATTCCATCCAAAGGTAATACCTCTGACAATGCAGCCCTTCCTTAATGGGACTTAGAGTCAGATTCAGAGTTGTACAGCACAGAAATAGACCCTTCAATCCAACTCATCCATGCTGACCAGATATCCTAAATTAATCTAGTCTCATTTGGCAGCATTTGGCCCATATCCCTCTAAACCCTTCCTATTCATGTTATTCATACCTCCCCATGATTTTATAAACCTCTGTAAAGACACCCTTCAGCCTCTGACTCTCAAGAGAGCATAGCCCCAACCTATTCAGCCTCTCCCTATAGACCTCAAATCCCAGCAACATCCTTGTAAATCTTTTCTGCACACTTTCAATTTCAACGTCTTTCCTATAGGAGGGAGCTTAGAATTGAACTCAGTATTCTATTCCAAAGGTAGCCAAATACATGTCATTAACAACTGCAATATGACAACACAACTACGATACTCAATTCACTGACCAATAAAGGCAAGCATACCAAATGCTTTCTTCACTACCCTATCCACCTGTGACTCCACCTTCAAGGAACTACAAACCTGCATGCCAATGTCTCTTCATTCAGCAACACTCCCCAGGACCTTGCCATTATGTATATAAGTCCTTCCCTGATAAATCTTACCAAAATGCAACACCTCACATTTATCTAAATAAAACTCCATCTCCCACTCCTCGGCCCATTGGCCCAACTGATCAAGTTCCTATTGCACTCTGTGATAACTGTCTTCACTGTCACTAAACCACCAATTTGGTGTCATCTTATTCCCATAACATTATGATTGCAGACCTTTCTATTTCCACATGAAAAACTTAGATGCACTATTGAAAGGACATTGATGTCATTAATTCACTCCAGTTCTTAAGGATATTTCAAAAGAGACAGTAGAAATACCGGAGATATAGACAAGAATAAATCATGTTGGCTGTGGAATTTGCTCCACTATTCAATACAATTATGGTTAATCTTGAGCTTCAGTTCCATTTTGTGCTCCCCCACCCCCTCCCTCATATATGTTGATCCCCTAAACAACTCACAATCCGTCTTCCAATCTGACAATGCAGCATCCACGACCCTTTGAGTGGAGAATTCCGAAGATTTATACCTTTTAAGTGAAGAAACTTCCCTTCATCTCCATTCAAAATGATCCTGATCCTGATCCTGAGAATGTGTCTTCATGTTTTAGTTTCCCTAGCCAGTGGAATCCCCAATAGCCGTTATTGTAACCTTTATTGTCAATAATAAATTAATCAAACAAATTATACTGTTTTGATTTTCAAGTGAGAGGTAGAAACACACCTTGATGATACAACAGCTTTCTTTAAAAGAAAAACAAGGTAAAACAATCCTTCTACTGACTCTAGGGTTGTTGAGATTGGGGACTGGTTCAGTTGGGTAGGACAATACTTCATAACATTGATGAATCCCTGTACTAGCCGGAGGCAGGTAGAATAGATTAGATTACTTACAGTGTGGAAACAAGTCCTTCAGCCCAACAGGCCTACACCGACCCTCCGAAGATTACCCATCCAGACCCATTCCCCTACACTTACCCCTTCACCTAACACTACGGGCAATTTAGCATGGCCAATTCACCTAACCTGCACATCTTTAGATTGTGGGAGGAAACTGGAGCACCCGGAAGAAACCCACGCAGACACGGGGAGAATGTGCAAATTCCACACAGACAGTTGCCTGAGGCAGGATTTGAACCCGGGTCTCTGGCGCTGTGAGGCATTAGTGTTAAGAACTGAGTCTTCTCCTTCACCACAATAAGATGTAATCCAAAGATGTAAGTTTGGGTGAATTGGGCAAGCTAAATTGCCTATAGTGTTCAGGGATGTGTAGGTTAGCTATATTAGTCAGGGAAGATATAGAGTAATAGGGTAGGGGAATGGGTCTGGATGTGACACTCTTCGGAAGGTTAATGTGTACTTGTTGGGCCGAAAGGCCTGTTTCTAGGTTGTAAGGATTCCACAATTCTATTCAATGAACATCTGTGAAAAGACGAGCAGAGTTAATGTTTCAAGTCCAATATGACTCTAATAATGATTGTATAAAGCAAAATAAATTAAAATAATAGCTTTTGACAAAGCAGGGAAAAAAGCAGAAGAGTCAGTGGAATACTTGGTGAGCGTACCCAGTACAAAAGGCAAAGGGAATGATAAGGTTAGCAGAGAACAGTTAAAGATGCCAAATAGGTGTTAATGATAGGTGTAAATAGTGGAAAGTAGTGGAATATCTTTATTGAGAAAATGAAGACTACAAGACTATATGGTGTGAGGTTGTTATCAAAAAGGAGGACAGTTTTAATGGCCAGAAGTTATTAACTTAATGTAGAATCCAGAAGGCTATAATGTGCTGAAGTGTAAAATGAGATTATATTCCTCCAGCTTGCATTGAGTTTCACTGTAGGAAGCCTAGGACAGAAATGTTGGTGTAAAAGCAAGATCATGTATTGGAATGGCAAGAAACTTGAAGCTGGGGCTATTACTGTGGTCACTGCGGATGTAGTCCACAATGCAGACACACAGATTGCTTTTGGTCTCACTAGTGTTGAGAAGACAACGCTGTGAGCAGTGAATACGGTAATTGAGATTGAAAGAAGCATAAGTGAATGCCTGCTTCACCTGGAAGGTGTGTTTGGGGCCTTGGACTGTGAGAAGGGAGGATGTATAAGGGCAAGTGGTATACCCTGTGCAATTGAATGGGAAGGCGTGATGGGGAGATAAAGAAAAGTAATGAGGCATGGAACAGAATTTTACAGAGTGAACGGTCCTTGTAGAATACAGGTAAGTGAAAGGAACAGGTAGCAGTCTATTAACAATACATGTGGAAAAAAAATCAAAGATCTGCAGATTACAAAACCATGAAGATGTTGTCAAGAAATTTAAGGCAAAGAACTGAGCACTCCAAACATGCCATTGCATTGTCAGGCAAACTTCTCTGGAAGACCTTCAAATTCTTCAGAATTCTCTCAGACAAAGGGACACCCATGCAGTTCCAACAGTTTGACACCATCCAAGTATAAACAGTCTCCTTGACAGGCATTCCATCCACCACAAAAAATGTTCACACCTTGGTAGGAACAAGAAGGTGTTGGGAATGTGCCTGTAAAGCTGGTTGAAGCAGAAACTCTCACAACATTTAAGAGGCATTTAGATATGCACTTGTGATGCTACAGCACACAAGGCTGTGGGTCAAGAGCTGGAAGGTGGGATTCTTGTTTTTTTTTTGTTCATTCACAGGACGTGGGTGTTGCTGGCTGTGGGAGATTAGAAATGTAATTTCTGCAGGTGGTGGTGGTTAGAGATGTTGTTTTTGTAGATGGGTGAGGGGGTGTTGTGGGGGGAGGGGAAGGGGAACATTACACAAATGGTCGCGGGATTCTTGCAGCATACTTAAGGCTAAGATTTTAACGAATATAGAGGTTTTTGTTTTAAGAAATAGTTTTAAACTAAGAAATAACTTTAAAGTGTTCTAGCTGACCACAAAAGAAGCAGTAGGGGCATTTCACAATAAGCTTATAGTATGATAAGGGGAACTAGATAAAATAACAGACAGGCTGTAACAGACAAGGACAAGGACAGCAGGGTAGTCAGATAAGGAAAATTAGAGAAAAACATGTGAGGTAATCGGCTTATGATAGAATGGGAAAAGGGAGGCGTGATTCCGCAACTTGCAAACTGAATAAGAATGCTTACATGCTTTGTTTTCACGCATTTTTGCTAGCCTGATTGCTTGAGCAAACGCCCGTTCTTGCAAGGCCATAAAGAATAAAATGTTCTTGTTTCCAAGGCTTTGTCTCAGGCTGAATTGTGAGTTTTGTTTCTCACAGTTGGGGGCTCGTCTGGGATCCAAAACTCCGACCGCTCGACACTCTTGGGATGACGGGGGAGGTGCACCTCGCCAATTTTGGTGATCTCCGACTCCCTTGCTTGTCGTTCGCGGTTTGGGCGAGTAACTCTTGTGCATACGACCCGGGTAAGGAAAGGTCTTAAAAGATATATCTGGGCGACTGGGGTAGGCAGCGATAGTTGCTGCAGGTATTGCCGTGGGACGGGGCGCGCTGAAACGACCAGTTAACTCTGTGCACAGATCAAGGTAAGAAAATAGACCTTTAAGTATTGCCTTGGTGGTCAGGGACGTATGGGGAAAGTACGAGGAATTGGCGAGATATAAAATAAAGCTTATGTCAATGGAAAACATCCCATGTCAGCTAGTAGCTGAACGGCTACTGAGGGTACACTTCGTAACTAACTTATGGCCAGACGTCCAGAAAAATATTCAAAAGCTAGAGGAGTCGTTGCGGGAAGCTCAAAGTGTCTGTGAGATACGGTGTCTGTGTGTGTGTGTGTGTGAGAGAGAGAGAGAGAGAGAGAGAGAGAGCTTGAGATCCGGGACTGTTTTGAATCTGATTTCTACTATGGAAATTTTAACATGATTTCTTTTAAGGTTAAGGATTTTACAGATTATGAAATAAAATGTTAACTCCTGTTTTTTTTTAACAGGTCATGACCGCCTTACTATCAGTTTCTAACTAATCTCTTTTATCCTTACATAAAAGTGACTTATGGAGAACAGTTGAAGTCTCAAAAAGCATATAGTTGGTCAGATTAATCAGACGAGTAAGGTGTCTAGTCAGGACCCTGAAGGGGGTGTGGAAGAAGGTGACACCGGGCCTCGTTAAGATTAATTAAATTAGCAACAATGGGAGGCACGGGGAGTTGCCTGTGTAATGATCGATCTGCAAATAATGTTAAACGGGAATATATTCCACCCGACAGTCCTTTGGGGAAAATTGTTGGAAAATTGGGAACACAACTCCCGGACGCGAGGGAAAGATAAGGCTGTAATGATAAACTATTGTTGTTTTGTCTGGACTTGAGAAAGCATTAAGGAGCCTGGTATTTTTTGGCCCAAATATGGTTCCAATGAAGATTGGCTGCGCTAAGATCTAAATATATACGTCAATCGGAAAGAAACATACAGTCAAGAAGAGTCAGAATATGCGGCTTGCTGGATAGGGGGTGCAGGGGTAAAATTATATCCCATGAAGGCAGAAGAATCAGGGAAAGAGCAAGAAAAGAATGAACAAGGGAAACCACAATGGGATCCATTAACCTGTTTACCGCCCCCATACTCTCCTCTAGAGACATGTCTATCCCGTCTCTACAGCCAGCCTACGGCCCAGAACCAGAAGCAACTCCAGTAACTGAAAGAGAGACGGACTCTGAGCTAAAAGATGCAGAACCTAGGGGGCCCAGGGTCACTCGAGCCACTACACGTAAAGGAGGGGCAGAGATAATGGAAAATATAAAATTATGTCCCTTAAGAGAGGTCCTGATTGGGGACGGAGAAATAGGATACGTAAATGCTCCCTTAACTAGTACTGAAGTTAGGGCTTTTAAGAAGGAAATGAAAAGTCTGATAGAGGATCCGGTGGGACTGGCTGAGCAGTTAGATCAATTCCTAGGACCCAATTTATATACCTGGGGAGAACTGATGGCAATTCTAGGAACTCTATTTTCAGGGGAAGAACGAGGTATGATCAGGAGAGCGGCCTTACGGGAATGGGAAAAGAGGCATCCGGCCGGACTAAAGGTAGTCCTGGCAGATCAGAAATTCCCGAATGCCGATCCTCACTGGAATAATAATAGGACACACGATAGAGAATCAATGCGGGATCTAAGGGAAATGGTAATGTTGGGAATTAAAGAGGCGGCACCTAGATCACAAAACTTTGTTAAGGCTTTCGAAGTACGACAAGAGAAGGGTGAAACCCCTTCTGCTTTTCTTCAAAGGCTCAAGGAGGCCACAAGAAAATATTCGGGAATGGATCCTGATGATCCGGTAGCTCAGGGACTCTTAAAGGTCCAGTTTGTGACTAAATCATGGCTGGACATACAAATGAAATTACAGAAATCAGATGGATGGAGTGAAAGACAGATGGAAGAACTGTTATGTGAGGCACAGAAAGTGTATCTGAAAAGGGAAGCCGAGAAGCAGAAACAGAAAGCCAAAATGATGGTGGCGGCAGTAGAAGAAATAACAAAAAGGAGACTGGGATAAGGGGATAACAGGAAGGATAGGGGAGGGCACGAAAGACAAAGGTCAGACATCCGGGGAACGAGGCAACAGGCAGGGTGTTACCATTGCGGAAAAGTGGGGCATTTTAAACGGGAATGCCCAGGATTAGCACGAGAAAGGGAAACCGTTTCCCTAATGACCTTCGATGAGGAATAGGGGAGTCAGGGATTCCTTCCTCCTGAAACCCACCGGGAATCCTTGATAAATCTAAAGGTGGGACCTGAAGGGGAGGAGGCAGTATTTTTGGTGGACACGGGAGCGGCACGATCATCCCCAAGTTTTAGACCACGGTGTTAAATTGGCTAACAAGAATCGTAGGGTTTCCGGAGTAAAATGCGAAGAATTCTTGGTGCCTACTTTTGAGCCAAACCTAATTAGAGGGAATGATGAGGAAGTGACAGGACAATTACCAACTGTAGAGTTCAATGATAAGTTTTTATAGAACTATATTGTGGCGCTCGGCTCTTCTTTGTCTGTCCTTAGGAAGAAGGGTCTGTTGACCCAGACACCTCCACTTGACTTCTCAGTACGTCGGATACGACCGGGTGATTGGGTCCTGATAAAGACCTGGAAAGATACCAAACTGCACCCAAGCTGGGAGGGACCGTTCCTAACCCTCCTGACTACTGAAACAGCCATCCGAACTGCTGAAAAAGGGTGGAGTCATCACACTCATGTTGAGGGCCCTGTGGACGCTCCTTCCCCTTCGGCAGAGTGGCAAGCACATCCTACAGTCAATCCTCTGAAAGTCAAGCTGAGCAAAAAGAATGGACTGAGATAAGAGACTATTAAGTATTGGTTAAAAAAACTGTATCCCAAAACAATTGTAAGTGTTGCATGGACTTACTCGTCCCTGGCATACAAAGGATTAGGGAATAGACAGATAGGGTTGTGAGCTGAAATGAGTGGTCAGCTTTATATTGTCACGATAATATTGGCGCTAGCTGCCAAGGGTGGTGGGAAAAATCATTTTACCGCTTTATGTCCAAATTATGCTAAACTAAAGGGGCATACCGACTGTTGGGTATGTGCTGAGATCCCACACCATAGGGAATCCGGAATTCCTCTCACGGTAATACCACTTACCAAAAGAGAAGTGTATGATGTACAACAATTTGACTCGGGCTCAAACAATACAAAATGGAGATCTGACAGGGATAATTATAACTTTGCAGGATGGTTCCCTCGACCAGCTCCGAAAACTCTTGGTGTTATCGATGGCCTTAGAGATTCCCCACCGAAAGGAGCAGTAAATACCACTTGTTTCTGTAATCGGAATGATACCGCACCCTTCCAATTAGGAAAATCATCTTGTGTCTACACCAGCCAAGCCACTGCCACGACCATTCCCCGAATATTAAATGGAACATATTGGGTATGCGGCCTGAAGGCCTATCCATTTATTCCCGGGAAAAAATACATTTGCGTGACCGAATGTATAGGAATGCATGCATGTTATGATGTTGATCAAACACTGCCTCAAAGCCAGAAAGGCTGGAGTGGCTGCTGCTACCTCGCCTATATAATTCCCCACTTGAGGCTGTTAAAGAGAGCCCCAAAAATACCTTGGAATAAACAGGGAAGAAGGCGAGTAACCCGGAAAGTAACCGAAGGAGATCGCCTCCTCTGGACTTTGATACCTATGTATGGGACCGCTCGAGAAGGAGTAGAAATACAAAAGTTGGCGGCTTCCCTGGAAGAGTTGGCCAACAATACTGCTGATGCGTTGGCCGAAACCCAATCCCAACAGCCATAACGACTGAAATGATTGCCACTAGGCTAACAACTCTTCAGAACAGGATGGCTCTAGATTATATTGTGGCAGAGAAAGGTGGTACCTTAATTGAGGAAGGTGGTTAGTCAATCTGGCTATCTATGGATTATTGATATTAGTGGGTCTGGTGGTAGGGGTCAATGTCCTAAAATGGGTAATGAGCCGACTGATGACATCCCTTGGGAAAGGAACCCAAATACATCATCAGATGCTTTTATACCATGTATAAGATTGTGAACCTCATCGCCAAAAGGTGTAAGAGGGCAGAACATAAGAAAATGAATTAAAGGAGACTTAATACTTGCAGAAATAACAGTTAGAGACAAAGAAAAAGGGGGAATTGTCGGAGATTAGAAATGTAGTTTCTGCAGGTGGTGGTGGTTAGAGATGTTCTTTTTGTAGATGGGTGAGGGGCTGTTGTGGGGGGAGGGGAAGGGGAACATTACACAAATGGTTGCGGGATTCTTGCAGCATACTTAAGGCTTTGTCTCAGGCTGAATTGTGAATGAGTTTTGTTTCTCATATGGCCAACTCAGTATTTATTCTCCAGAAGGCAACTAAAAGTCAACCACAGATCTGTGAATCTAGAATCATTCGTAGACCAGACTGGGTAAGGATGTCAGTTTCCTCCCCAAAAGGTCATCTGTGAAGCAGGATAGTTTCGCCAACAATCAGTCTCATCAGTCTCAAGTTCATGACTTAATTCCAAACTTCATTTTCCATTATCAAATTAAAAATCCACCATCTGCCATTGCAGAATGTGAACTCCAGAATATTATCTGGGTCTCCGGATTAACCTTTTGAACAACACTACAATGACCATACCCCTTTTTAATAGTTTTCTAATAGGCTAGTTTGGTACTTGCTTTTGATTGATGCAGATGTGCTGAGCTGAAGGGCCTTATTCCATTCTGTCGGCTTGTGTGACTGTAGACACCACTGCCACATGGTGGCAGCACTGTGCACCATCACCTCATCAAGGCCCCTTCAACAGCAACCTCCAAACCCACAAGCTTCACCACTTAGAAGGACAAGGGCAGCAGTTACATGGAAACAGCAACACCAATATGTTCACTTTCAAGCCACACTCTCTCTGACTTACAATACTGTGGTCCTTCACTTTTGCGAGGTCAAATTCATTTAACTCCTTGCTTAATCGCACTATGGTGCATCTCCAGCATGTGAACTGCAGTGATTCAAGAAGGAACGTCATCATCACCTCCTACAAAGCAATTAGACTGTAAGTGCTGGTCTAATCAGTGATGCCCACATTTATGTAGAAATTAAACAAAACACTGGCATGGAATCATTTACCTGTGGCACTCAGGGAATTTCTCCAATTCCTGTAAAGCCCAGTACACCATTCTGTAAGATTTATAACAAAAATCTGAATAACACTGAACTTTGGAACTCGTTAAAGACATAATTGCACATCTCAAAGTCATGATGCAAGCTCAATAGCATCTGCAATCATGTAAATGTGGAAAAATTCTTTGAAAATTATTACTTTACTATGCCTGTAAAATTTATGTGGTTCTAAATGTATTTCCCTTTTCAAAAATGTAGCAATCTAGTTTGTATTGTCGCCCACATATCATATCCGAAACAATCATCACCACTTCCCCTTTACTACAGGTACTAAAACAATTGTCATCATTGAAATACCTAATTTATATAATTTGCACAAGTTAGAAGTGATTGTGACATTCAAGGGATCTGACAGTTTTCCCTGTCAATACAGCTATTACCTTTGTTCTGAAGAAAAGTCATTGGATTCAGAACATTAACTCTGTTTTCTCTCCACAGATACTATCACTCCTGCTGAGTTTCTCCAGCAATTTCTCTTATTGTTTCTGATTTCCAGCATAGGCAGTTCTTTTGGTTTTTCATGACCTTTGTTTGTTTCGATCTGTAATTTTGGCACATTTATCAGCCCAGCATGCACTGCCAGTTAAAAGCAACATTAATGATTAGTCATAAACAAAAACAGAAAGTCCTGGAGAAACTCAGTACATCAGCCAGCATCTGTGGAGAGAGAAACAGAGTTAGCCTTTTGAATCAGAAGAAGAGTTATACCAGATTTGAAATGTTGTCTCCGTTTCTAGGACCGGCTGAATTTCTCCAGCATTTTCTGTTTTTATTCCCGCGTTATTTCACTTTTAATTCAGTAGTTAGTCAATTTGAACAGAAAACAGTGAGCCAATTACCCCCATAACTAATACAGTAGGTGTCTAAATTAGCAAGAAGCTGACAGCAACAGTAAAGAATATGGAAATATCAGAGCAGGGCAGCACAAGTGTGGTTGCAATACAGCATTCAGGGGATAAGCTACTCAGTAGGAAATCAATCATCCTGATGGGTGCTTAAAGTGTTAATGATAAGTAAGCAAGCCAGATGTCTATAATATTATTTCCTGTTGCTTTTTAATATAAAACTCTTTGCTTGCAGTGTTACTGTCATTAAGAATAGAGGTATGGTAGGAGAAGAGTTTCTGTTTGTAAATGAGCAAAACTAAATGTTTCAAATTCTGCTACACAGAATGCACAAGAAGAGTTCAGCATTATTTGTGACTCCTCAGATAGTGAAGCAATCCATATTCAAGATCTGGACTTCGGGTGACACGTAGGCGAAAGTAAGGACTGCAGATGCTGGAGATCAGAGTCAAGATTAGAATGGTGCTGGAAAAGCACAACAGGTCAGGCAGCATCTGAGGAGCAGGAAAATGGATATTTTGGGAAGGAGCCCTTCATCAGGATGAAGGGTTCCTGCCTGAAACATCGATGTTCCTGCTCCTCGGATGCTGCCTGACCTGCTGTGCTTTTCCAGTACCACTCTAACCTTGATTCAGGTGACATGTGCTAAGTAATGTTCATACTAATGCCAGGCTATGACTGCCTCCAACAAGAGACTCTTTAACAATCAGTGCTGTTACCATCACTGAATCGCCAACTATCAACATTCTGGGGGTTGCTATTGACCAGAAATACAACTTGTCTCATCACATAAATATATTGCCTGCAAGAACAGATCAGAGACTGAGAATATGGCAGTAAGTAACTCACCTGACTCCCCAAAGTCTGCCAACTATCTGCAAGGAACAAGTCAGGAGTTTGATGGAATATTCCCCATTTGCCTGGATGGGTGCAACTCCAACAACACTCAAGAAGCTTGACATCATCCAACACAAAACAGCCGGCTTGACTGGACCCACAGTCACCACCAACGCTCAGTTGCAGCAGTGTGTACTATTGACAAGATACATTGCAGAGATTCACCTAAGAGCCTTAGGTAGCACCTTCTAAACCCATGGCCACTCCTTTTTAGAAGGATAAGGGCAGCAGATACATGGGAGCACCGTCTGCAAGTTCCCCTCCAAGCCACTCACCATCCTGAATCGGAAATATGTATATCATTTCACTGTTGCTGGGTGAATATCAAGTCATTCCCTCCCTAAGGATATCATGGGTCAACACATGTACTGCAGCAGTTTAAGAAAGCAGTTTCTCATCTAGGCATGGGCAATAAACGCTGGACAGCCAGTGTGGCCCACATCCCACAAGTAATCAAAAATAGCTTTCCTATGGCTTCCAAAATTCCAAAAACCCTTCTGGCCTGGCAATTAATAAGGTCCCTCAGGAATAGAATGATATGCTGAGAAAAGAATATTAAATTAGGTCTTCCATGGAGTATAAATATTTGCATATGCTACATGGGTCAAATGGTCTGTCTCTATGCTACATGATCTTTGTAGTCTTTTGTTGCTTCTCTATGTGTATCCATACTGGTACATTTCGATTTTGCTTTGTTGAGTTACTGTTCCAGCCAACATGCCAATCACAGATATAAAAAATGAAGCAGGCACTCAGTCATCAAAGAGAGTTTTGGAGTGAATTTATAATTCAAGTCTATGATATTTCTTCAGGAAGGGCTTATGCCCGAAACGTCGATTCTCCTGCCCCTCGGATGCTGCCTGGCCTGCTGTGCCTTTCCAGCACCACACTTTTCAACTCTGGTCTCGAGCATCTGCCGTCCTCACTTTCTCCTATGATATTTCTGCACAACTTCAATGAAAGATCATTGTGCTGAAATAATAACTCAATATTTCTCTCTCTCTCTCGCTCTCTTCACAGCTGCTGCCTGACCTGCTGAAAGTTTCCAGCAATTGCAGATTTTTTTGAAAACACTTCACATTTCCAGCATCCACACTACTTTTAGCTTTGCCAATCACAGATGTCTCTCTGCAAGATGTCAACTTTATGTACAAAGTATTGATGGCTGTTAACGAGTGGCAATTTGCACCTGAGGAGAAATGTTCATTAAATTGAAAAGAGGAGACTGCATAAACAGTGGCAATAATTTCACAGTTGTTCAGTCTGAAAAAAATATGTCGCGAATCCAATGAAGGTCTGGATGAAGGTTTGCTCGCTGAGCTGGAAGGTTCGTTTTCAAATGTTTCATCACCGTACTAGGTATCATCATAAGGGAGCCTCCAGTTGAAGCACTGGTGGTATGGCCAGCTTTATGGTGGGCTCAGAACTTACTAATCCAATGTAGCGACACACAGATCCCAAATTTAGTAATTAAAAATTCTTTCAAAAGTTTGACATGAGAAAACCTTTGATTGAAAAAGAGGTGCATTTAAATAGCATCTTTTATTACCTTAGGAGGACTCAACACAATTAACAGCCAAATAAGTACTTTTTTGAAGATAGTGACTCTATGCAGAATCCAGGAAGCACAACAAGGTAATTACCAGATAATTTTCATATCAATGGTGTCTGAGAGACAGGAAATGATAAGATCCCGCTCTTCTGTAAGTATTGTCATGAAACCTTTTATATTCATTGAGGAAGGAGGGTGGATTAACACTTTATCATATTAAATTAGTGGTACAACATCTGAGTATTGCTGAGAAGAAGATACATTTCGCCAAAGCTCTTCATCATAAATTCATGAGTGAACCAATTACATGAGAGTGTTGATTATTTGGAAAAGATGGGAGGAGGCTTAACTAACCATAAAACATAGGGGCAGAATTAGACCATTGAGTCTGCTCGGCCATTCGATCATGGCTGATATGTTTCGCAACCCCATTCTCCTGCCTTCTCCCTGTCAGCTTGATCCCTTACTCATTATCTTCCTTTGTCTTAAATACACTCAGTGAGTTGGCCTCCACAGCCTTCTGTGGCAATGAGTTCCACAGATTCACTCCCCTCTGACTGAAGAAATTCCTCGTCATCTTAGATATAAAGGGTTGTTGCTTCACTCCAAGTCTGTGCCCTCAGGTCCTGGTCTCTCCTACTGGTGGGGTCCAGAACTAGAGAACATGGGTTTAAGGTGAGAGGGGAAAAATTTAAAAGGGACCAAAAGGGCAACTTTTTCACGCAGAGGGTGGTGCATGTATGGAATGAGCTGCCAGAGGAAGTGGTGGAGGCTGGTACGATTACAACATTTTAAAGGCATCTGGATGGGTATATGCATAGGAAGGGTTTGAAGTGTTTGGAGGGATATGGGCCAAGTGCTGGCAAATGAGACGAGATTAGGTTAGAATATTTGGTTGGCATGGATGAATAGGACCGAAGATTCTGTTTCCATGCTGTACATCTCTATGACTCTGTGACTCTATAACCTGCCTCAAGGTAATTGCTCTGCCTCTTGTTGCATTGAGAGACTAGAGAATGTCTCGAAAGTCCTAGTCAGCATCCTTAATCCCTGGTTAAAAATGACAAGCTCAACTAATTGCCTACATTCCTGGAGGATGGGGCCAGAAGTCATGTCAGCTAAAATGGCTGACATTGTTGTCATAAGTGAGGGGTCAGCGGACGAGATAGCCTCATCATGTTCACGACCCATCTCCCCCTAGTATGCTGAATTTCTGGGCACTGCCAATGAGTTCAACTTCCACCATAGCGAAAGCGAGGACTGCAGATGCTGGAGATTAGAGTTGAGAGTCTGGAGAAACACAGCCAGTCAGGCAGCATCCGAGGAGCAGGATGAAGGGCTTTTGCCCGAAACGTCGACTCTCCTGCTCCCGGATGCTGCCTGATCTGCTGTATTTTTCTCTTGACTCAACTTGCACCATGGCAACTGTGGATTCAAAATGAGTAAAAGAAATGAATACTTACACCTGCTGTCGTGGATAGGAAAGCATGAATTTGTCCTAGGAATCCCACCTGGTTCTTTAGTGTCCTTTAAGAATAGAAAGCTACCATCATACTTGGTCAGGCCCATATGTAACTCTAGACCCACAGCGATGTTGTTAATTTTTTGCTGCCCTCTGAAATGATCCAACAAAGCCACTCAACTTTCTTCAGAAAAGCAGTTCACCATCAATTGCTAAATTGCAATTGCAGAATGGACAATAAGTGTTGGTCAATGAGATTACATCATATGAATGAATAAGATCAAAATTATGCTCATTATTATTGATAAACGTATTGCTAAACCTTACCAGCTTTCGGAAAGACTTGTCCATTCCTCCAGCTCAGTATATAATATCCGAAAGTCTGTTTTATATAAACATACTCAACTGCTGGTCGTTGGCACATCCTTCACTGTGTGTTGACAAATTAAACAATTTTCGCTGCCAATTTTATCAACAGCTGGATGAAAATATCTGCTGAAGGTTATATATTTTGGGAGGGCTGCTCATGACTAATAATAAAAATTACAATTTCAACCCATTTGCTGCCCTCACCAATTAAGAACAATGTAAGTAATGTAAACCCTCTCATTATCTTTCTCCCTTAGGAACCATATAGGCAGCATGTTCAAGTGCTTTGCATATTAAAATAAGGGTATGTTGTGTGCTTCATTAATCTGGGAGTTATAAACAATACAAATGATAAGAAAGGCCGCAGCACATCACAGGGTAATGATACATTGTCAGAAAATGACTATAATTAACAACAAATGGTTATGCTTCAGCATTCTATATAACACGTACTTTCAAGTTGCATTCTCTGAACTAAATAAAGAAAAGACCAAAGAATTAACAACACAACTGTTATGCATTTTCTCAGGTCTTACGTAATAGACAAATACCATTTAAAGAAAATAATACAACATGCAGCATGGTTAAATTTACTCTGCTTTGGTTTGGAGTTCTATTTATAAATAAGCAGAATGCTTTGGATCCAAGTTTTATTTATGTAGCTTGACAGGCACTTTTGGGATAGATAGAAATGTTTATTTAGAGTCATAGAGATGTATAGCAAGGAAATAGAACCTTCAGTCCAATTCGCTCATGATGACCAGATACCCTAAACTAATCTTAGTCCCATTTGGCAGCACTAGGCGCATATCCCTCTAAACCCATCCTATTCATATACCAATCCAGATGACTTTTAAATGTTGTCATTGAACCAGCCACTACCACTTCCTCTGGCAGCTCATTCCATACATGCACCACTCACTTAAGTCCCTTTTAAATATTTCTCCCTGAAACTCCACTTTCAAGGAGCTATGAACCTGCACTCCAAGGTCTCTTTGTTCAGCAACACTCCCTAGGACCTTACCATTAAGTGTATGAGTCCTGCCCTGATTTGTCTTTCCAAAATGCAGCCCCTCGCATTTATCTCAATTAAACTCCATCTGCTACTCCTCGGCACATTAACCCATCTGATCTAAATCCTGTAACCTTCATCGCTGTCCATTGCACCTCCAATTTTGATGTCATCTGCAAACTGACTAGCTATACCTCCAAAATTCACATCCAAATCATTTATATAAATGATGAAAAGCAGTGTGCCCAGTACCGATCCTTGTGGAACACCAGTGGGCATAGGCATCCAGTCTGAAAAGCAACCCTCCACCACCACCCTTTGTCTTCTACCTTCAGGTCAGTTCTGTATCCAAATGGCTAGTTCTCCCTGTATTCAATGTGATCTATCCTTGCTCACCAGTCTAAATGAGAAATCTTGTTGAACGCCTTACTGAAGTCCATATAGATCACGTCCATGGCTCTGTCCGCATCAATTATCTCTGTTAATTCTTCCAAAAACCCAATCAAGTTAATGAGACATGATTTCCCATGCACAAAGCCATGATGACTATCCCTAATCAGTCCTTGCCTTTCCAAATACATGTAAATCCTGTCCCTCAGGATTGCCCCGAAGTACTCTTCCACTGACAACTCAGTCACCTGCCCTGCCTTATTTCCCAACAGTAGGTCATGTTTGGCACCTTCTCTAGTAAGTAAATCCACATACTGAATCAGAAAATTTTCTTGTACACACTTAACAAATTCCTCTCCATTTAAACCCTTAACACTGTGGCAGCCTCAGTCTATGTTTGGAAAGTTAAAATCCTCTCCCATTGCCACCCTATTATTTGTACAGATAACTGAGATTTCCTTACAAATCTGTTTCTCAATTTCCTGCTGACTATTAGGGAGTCTATAATTCAATCCCAATAAGGTAATCACCCCTTTCTTATTTCTCAGTTCCACCCAAGTAACTTCCCTGGATGTACTCCCAGGAATGTCCTCTCCAAATCATGACTCCCGAAATAAGCAGTAATGTCATCCCTTTTCAAAAATATCTCTTCCGCTCCTCTCTTGCCCCCCTTTCTATCCTTCCTATAGCATTTGTATCCTGGAACATTAAGCTGCCAGTCCTGTCCATCCCTGAGCCATGTCTCTGTAATTGCAATGATATCCCAGTCCCATGTTCCCGAATTCATCTGCTTTCCCTGTTAGGCCTCTTGCATTGAAATAAATGCAGTTTAATTTACCTCATTCTTTGCTTTGTTCCTGCCTGCTCTGACTGTTTGACTTACTCCTTTTCCCAACTGTACCAGTCTCAGATCGATCTCTTTCCTCACTATCTCCCTGGATTCCACCCCCCAACCTTACTAGTTTTTCTTCCTATGTCATTATTTCCAATGTGTATAACGGCCTCCTGCTGTCCGACTCGCCTTTGAGAATATTTTGCACCCTCTGTGGGATATCCTTGATCCTGGCACCAGGGAGGCAACACACCATTTTGATTTTTTTGCTGTCAGCCACAGAAACGTCTATCTGTGTCTCCTATCACAATCGATTACTTGAAACCTGACATACCCTTCGTTACATTAGAGCCAGTCTCGATACCAGAAACTTGGCTGTTTGTGCTACATTCCCCTGAGAGTCAATCACCTCCTACATTTTCCAAAACAGTATACTTTTTTGAAATGAGGATAGCCACAGGAGACTCCTGCACTACCTGTCTCCCTCTCCTACCTTTCCTGGTGGTAACCTATCTATCTGAGCTGTATCTGCATTTTTTCTCCTTTCCTATAACTGCTATCCATCGCACCCCTTAGTTCCTGTAAATTCCTCATTGCCTCTAACTGCCATTCCAACTGATCCATGAAATCTGATAGAATTTGCAACCTTTAAAAAGAAGTGAGTCATTTGCAATGAATAAAGACCTGGGAAGTAGGTAATTCAGATCCGCTCAAAGTGTCACAATTACAGGAAATAAAAGTTTGACTATATAGTGTTATGATCCTGGACCTGACAACCAGATTTATGATATAATCTGGCTAGGGATCAGTAATGTTTCCTTTTCAAACAATGTGAAGTCCAGGTTGTTAGGGTGGAATGACTAAATGAATCACTTTACAACCATGTCCTCTCCCAGCATCAAAGAGTTTGTTGTTTTATCCCAATAGGGAGAAGGTCTCTGTGCAGTCCATGGCTTTTCCATTGAAGAAAGAAAAAAGATACACCCTTTTTTATACGTTTGCTTTGAGCCTGCCTTTGGATATTACAAACCAATCATATTATAAATCGATTGCATATACGTTTGATCAGATTAATTAAGTGATTGTGTGATCAACTGTCTTCCTGTGATCTCACCAGCCTCCCTCATCACTTACCTTTGGGCCTTCACAGCCCATCTTATTCAGTTACATTCCAAACTTTACGCTCCTTCAATAATCTCTGCTAATAGGATGTGGGACCTTTCTAACTGCCTTTGCCTGAATATCAACTGGAATATAGTTAAATCACTAACGTCCGTTAACTTAATACTCCATTTAACTATTACATATTATATAACATACGACTATAATTACCCAGAGTTCCTAACTGATGTAGATCAGTCCCTTCACATTGATCCAAGATTGTGCCAAAGCATGGTGACTCTTTTTGAGCTTTCTACAGCAGATCTTTATTGTACACACCTTACACTCATTCTGCTCTTTTAAAACTCAGTTCTAAGTCTGTTTGAAGACTGCTTGTCAAAAAAGTTAATCTGAATGTTCCTCAACCAGAAATCATAGATGAACCAGGATATCCATTGCCTACTGAAGACAATTTGCATGGAATAGACTTCTGAATGGACCCCTCAAATAGAGTCATAGAGTCATACAGAGGTACAGCACAAAAACAGACCCTTTGTTGCCAACACTTGGCCGATATCCCTCTAAACCTTTCCTATTCACATACCCATCAGATGCTGTAATTTTAAATGCGGTAATTGTACCAGTCTCTACAACTTCTTCTGGCAGCTCATTCCATACACACACCACCCAGTGCATTGAAAAGTTGCCCCTTAGGTCCCTTTTATATTTTACCCCTCTCACCCTAAACCTTTGCCTCTAGTTCTGGACTCCCCCACGCCTTGGAAAAGACCTTGTCTACTTATCCTATCCATGCTCCTCATGATTTTATAAACCTCTGAGGTCACCCCTCAGCCTCCGACAAAATTAATGTTGATCTTTATTTTTGAGAACCTCCTCTGCAACTGTAACATTGTATTCCTCACTCTGTTCTAATAGTCTTCAGTGCTTTGTATGGCATGATCTGTCTGTACTACATGCAAAACATAACTTTTCACTTTACCTTAGTACATGTGACAATAGTAAATTAAATCAAATCAAATCCTTTCTATCCCATGCTAAATGTCAAACTGTGGGCTAGCCTGAAAAGGGGCTTCTATTTCTCAATGATGCACTTATCAAACTGTCTCTATACAAGTAGTTGCATTTGCTTCTGTTTCAACAGAATCCATTGTTTGCACTTTACAAGACGTTTTGTATGTTACCCTGATCTTCTTTCCTTGGATATGATCCTTCTATGAAGGCGACATTACTTTAGTAATATAGTTTAAATTTGAAAAGCAGACTGCAGAAGCTGTTGTTTCAGATAAAAATCATCCTCACCAATTTTATGTCAACTGAGAATCAGTATCAGCCATTATATGTTGCTTCAGCCATAAGCAGCACTGACAAAGAAAATAAAACCCCTCGAGATTTTATAGATTTGAACAAACAATAGAATTCACTATTCAAAGTTAGAATGACTTTTATATATTTTATATATGTTAACTTGTACTTAAACAGTTGGAATAAACCTAAAATAAGGAGGGGTAACAGCCAAATTATGTTCAAACATCCCACAAAGTAGGTCAAATAGCAAATACTGAAAATGTGTTGCTGGAAAAGCATAGCAGGTCAGGCAGCATCCAAGGAACAGGAGAATCGACATTTCGGGCATGAGCCCTTCTTCAGGAACCAACCGACTAAAATCCACTTTATCAACACCTTCCACCCCGACCTCAAATTCACCTGGACCGTCTCAGACTCCTCCCTCCCCTTCCTAGACCTTTCCATTTCTATCTCAGGCGACCGAATCAACACGGACATTTACTATAAACTGACCGACTAAACCCAACCTCACTATCAAACCGGCAGACAAGGGAGGCGCTGCAGTAGTTTGGCGCACCGACTTTTACACCGCTGAGGCTAAACGCCAGCTCGCGGTCACCTCCTCCTACTGCCCCCTTGACCATGACCCCACCTCCCACCACCAAACCATCATCTCCCAGACCATCCATAGCCTCATCACCTCAGGGGATCTCC
>NC_057739.1:10921816-10929124 GCF_004010195.1 Chiloscyllium plagiosum | reverse complement strand
CACTGACACCCTCCTTCGACTAACTGAACTGGTCCTCACCCTGAACAACTTCTCTTTCCAATCCTCCCACTTCCTCCAAACCAAAGGAGTAGCCATGGGCACCCGTATGGGCCCCAGCTATGCCTGCCTCTTCATAGGATATGTGGAACAGTCCATCTTCCGCAGCTACATTGGCACCACCCCACCTTTTCCTCCACTACATCGATGACTGTATCGGCGCTGCCTCGTGCTCCCACGAGGAGATTGAACAGTTCATCCACTTTACCAACACCTTCCACCCCGACCTCAAATTCACCTGGACCGTCTCAGACTCCTCCCTCCCCTTCCTCGACCTTTCTATTTCTATCTTAGGCGACTGAATCAACATGGACATTTACTATAAACCGACCGACTCCAGCAACACATTTTCAGCTCTGATCTCCAGCATCTGCAGTCCTCACTTTCTCCTCAAATAGCAAATACTGTCCAGGTAGATCCCATGGATTCCTCAGCAGTTTCCCAGGCATTGAGTCAGCATATCTCATTACATATTTACAAGGCATTCTAATTTCTTCTCTTTCAAAGACCTAGCTTTTTACTCCACAAAAGCCACCGTCTCTTGTCCTGGTAGTTCAAATGTTTCTCCAGGGATAACATTTTCCTGGTTTCTTGAAAGTACACTTCAGCACTTACTCACAGGCGTAAATCCAACATTTTCACAGACAAGTATCGTCACAAAGCGGGTAGTGCCCGGCATCTTTTTTTGCCTGATCGCTCATTTTGACCAGTTGCACTGAGAAATGACTGCATTTGACCTTTTAATCCCCACTCTCTGCTGTGATTGCTAACATGTGGCTTCTTCTAAACCCTAACTCTAACACATAGCTGCTGACTGCTTTCTCGAGTGTCTCCTGAGTTCTGAATACTTTACATTTAACTGAGCCCCAGGCAGTGTCCATTATATAACCTTTCCATGGTCTAACTAAATTTTTTTTTGAATGGAGCCTGCTTCTATCTCCTTCTGTCTTCTAACTTCAGTGCACTGTGACCTTTGACCTGCTCTTCAGGGACCCTTGAAGTGTTTAAATTTAGATGCAAATTATACAACAAATAGCAGAACCCTTGGGAACATTGAAATACAGCAGGATCTGGGCGTACAGGTCTACAGATCCCTGAAAGTGGCAACTCAGGTGGATAAGGTGGTCAAGAAGGCATTCAGCCCGCTTGCCTTCATTGGCTGGGACATCACATATAAAAGTTGGCAAGTTATGTTGGGGCTGTAGAAAACGTTAGTTGGCCACATTTGGAATATTGCATTCAGTTTTGGTCATCACATTACCAGAAGGAAAGGATGCAGAGAAGCTTTACTAGGAGGTTGCCTGATCTCAAGGGTTTTATATGAGGACGGATTGGATAAACTCGAATTGTATCCACTGGAAAGACAGAGGCTGAGAGGCAATCTGATAAAGGACTATTACTTGAATGGTAAAAAGTTGCAACATGTTGCTATGCAGAGGGACCTGGGTGTCCTTGTGCATGAATCGCAGAAGGTTGGTCTTCAGGAGCAGCAGGTAATTAAGAAGGTAAATAGAATTTTGTTCTTCATTGTTAAAGGGATCGAGATTAAAAACAGGGAGGTTATGTTGCCGCTGTATAAGGTGAGGCCACACCTGGATTAATGTGTGCAGATTTGGTCTCTTTTCTTGAGAAAGGATGTACTGGCACTAGAATGGGTACAGAGGAGGCTCACTTGATTGATTCCGGAGTTGAAGCGGTTGACTTATGATGACAGATTGAGTAGACTGGGATTATATTAATTGGAATTCAGAAGAATGAGGGGGAATCTCATACAAGCATATAAAATTATGAAGAGAATAGATAAGATGGAAGTAGAGATGATGCTTCCACTGCGGGTGAAACTAAGACAACTTAGCATAGCCTCAAACTTACGGGGAGCAGATTTAGGACTGAATTGAGAAGGGACTTCTTCACCCAGAGGGTCGCGAATCTATGAAATTCCCTGCCCAGTGAAGTAGTTGAGTGGAAGGGCCTGTTCCTCTGTTGCATTGAATTAGATTGCATTATATTGAATGACCTGTTGTAAACATTGCAACAAACCCTACCCTCATTGCACAGCAGCACTGAATGTAGCTAATACCTATTTTAGAACACAAAGTTTGCTGTATGTTACAAAGTTCACAGCTTGCTCATATTCTCATTCAAAATTGATTCAAAAATAATGAATTTCATCACAGCTGTAAAATATGTTGCTGAAACACCCTATAATAGTACCATCTCACTTACAGAGTGTCTTTTTGAGACCTGATATCAGTTCAAATCATGATATATTTTCTGATTATTTCTACTCTCTGATATAGTCAGGTCATTAAAAGACTGGGTTGTTAATAGAAGGTGAACTGCAAATGTGACAGCAAATTTCCATAACCTTCATTAAATCTTGGAAAACAGAATGCTTATCTATACAAGATGGCTGCAAAATGGGCAGAGTATTTGTTATCTACAAATTACATTTAACCTTTTCTCATCACTTGGGTTAGGTTTAGGCTCTTAATTCTTAAATTAAAATTGCAAGGGTTTATGAATTTATTTAAGAACATAAGCTTGCATTGAAAGGGGAAGATTTAAAAGGAACCTGAAGGGCAATTTTTTTCACACAGAGGGTGGTGCATGTATGGAATGAGCTTCCAGAGGATGTTGTAGCTGTGTGTACAATTACAACACTTAAAAAATATTTGGATAGGTGCATGAATAGAAAACGTTTAGAGAAATATGGGCTAAGCGCTACAAATAAGTTAGACCAAAGCATCTGTTTCCATGATGTATGACTCTGACTCTATAGGTATGGACATCATTTACAAGAGATGTTGAAAGAGGAAATCTTTAGAGTTCTGCATGCTCAGGTAGCAGTTCTATATGATTTGGCATAACCATGACTTTTCTCTCTAGACATATGTGATATAAATATTGTTAGAGTTAAAGTAGAGTTACTAGGGTCAATAACCATCCTGGTCAAGAGTAATGTCTAAGCCACAAATAGGTCCTTATGTAACATTAAAAATAAACAAACAGAAAACTTTAAAACACTACACTAATGAAATTCTTCAACAGCAGAATCACAAGCTCACTTGTCACCTTTGAGACACATCAATACAGCTTCACAGAATTATTTTATTGATTGCAGCCTGCAATGCAATATCAGAGAAGGTGTACATCCTGGGAAACACTGCTTGCAATGTAGGGTAAGGTCAACAGTGTGGGTTCAATTCCTGCACTGGCTGAGATTACCATTAAGAACTCTCTTTCTCAACTTCTCCCTTCACCCAAGGCATGGTGACCTAGAGTTTAAACCACCACTAGTTGTCTCTCTCCAATGAAAGTACAACCCTATGGCTCAATAGTACAATGGTGACTTACCTTTATCTTATACAGAACATGAATGAAGTTGAAGAGATTAGGAATGAAGACTATGAGAGTACTGAAGAGGAGCTGTTGTAGATTTTAGTTTTAATAGCTGACTGACTGAGTTGACCAAGGCAGAGAATTTCAGAGCAGTATGTAATGCAGCATGTTGTAAAAAGAGAAATACTCAGAAAGGGATATAATGGAGTGCAAAGGATTTTGTAGAAGATGGATCATTGATATTAGATGACAACGTTGTTATTCTATCCTATTCAGGGAATGTATTATCGCTAGACTGTTAACACAGATACCCTGGAGACTTAGTATTGAATCCTGCTGTGTTAGGTGGCAAAATCTAGAATTAACAGTCTAATTATGACTATGAAAATCCCATTGTTTGAAAAACTCATCTGTTCATAAATGTCCTTTAGGGAAGGAAACGGCTCCCCTTAGTTTGTCTTGCCTTGTCTTATGTTTCCAGACCCACAGCAAGGTAATGGACTCTTAACTGCCCTTTAGACAATTAAGTTAGACAATAAATGTTGGATGAGCCAGTGATGTCCACAATCTTATGACTGAACTAAACAGTCCTGTAAGGATGCTCAAATCCTTAGGTATGGGCACAGTTTTTGAAAATTTTGGGCAAGGTTTTTGCTTGAAGGAGAACAGTTGAGGGAAAAAATGTTTCCAGCATTAAAGAAAAATAGAGGTTATTGGAGACAGTGGACACAATACGAGAACTGGAAATCTTCTGGAATTTGGCTGACAATTGCAAAGACAGAAACTGAAAAAGACATTTTTCAGATGTCCAGATTTGACAAAGGAAAACAGTGTATTTCAGATGTCAAATATTATACAGACAAGGAGGAGCAAAAAAATCATGTATGGTAAGAAACTATGGTGTGTCCAAACTCAGGATGAATTAACACAAAATGACCATGCATGAAAGTCAGAAAATTACTTTCTACCCAGAGAGTAGTTTATTATAGAGTATGCTACCGCAGACTGAGATAAAAAGGTATTGACGCATTTAAATTGGAAAATACATGAGGCAGTAAGGCATAGAGGGATATACTATTCAGATTGGATGCATTACAGATGGAGCACCAATTGAGTTGAATTGCCTATTGTTTGTGCTGTCATTTATGTAAACAATGCAGTAATTAGACAAGATCTCTTGTCTTCCAGCAAAGTGGCCGTTCAGAAACTTGTTCAAAATGGGGTAGAGCTTCTATTTCTGCAATGAAGTGGAAAATGAACTGACAGGGGAAAAGATGTTCAATACTCAGCATGAGTTTTTCTTTCAAAGTTTGACTTTATTCAGGAGCTAAAGTATAAACACAGCACCAGAGGTTTTTGCCTGAGGTAAAGGAGAAGTGCAAACCTTGCAGGCTTCACAATGAACTCGTTGGTTAATAAACACCCACGGAACATGCTCCTCACAATAATCTTCAACATAGTTGAAGAGAGATTATCTCCATTTACTTCAAAACCTTCCTTCACCCTCCCCAATGGGGAAGCCATGGTTTGTAATGATCTTTTGAAAATGAATTCTTCAAAATTAATTAAGACAGTTGATGAGATTGATTTTCTAGCTGCTTTTGCACACCCCGTGGGTGAAACCTTCTATTGTGCCGTTGGAGTTTATTGTGTATATGTTTGGAAGGATTAATTCTTGATTGAATGCAATAAGGACTGTCTAATGAGATAATGTCAAAAGCACTTAGAAGGACATTAGAGAACAATCTTGAGGGAGAAAAGGTCAAAGTCAAAATTTTAGTTAAGAAATCTATAGCCTATTCTTACCATAGAATCCCTACAGTGTGAAAGCAGGTTATTTGGCCCATCAAGTCCATACTAACCCTCCAAAGAGCATCCCACCCAAACCTACTCCCCTACCCTATAACATTGTGTTTCCCATAGCTAATCCACCGAGCCTGCACATCCTTGAACACGAGGGGCAATTTAGCGTGACTAATCCATCTAACCTGCACATCCTTTGACTGTGGGAGGAAACCCGCACAGACACAGGGAGAATGTGCAAACTTCACATAGTCACCCGAGAACAGAATTGAACTTGGATCCCTGGTGCCGTGAGGCAGCAGTGCTAACCACTGAGCCACCATGCCTTCAAATATTTGCAGCAACACAATAAACTGCATCTTGTTCTTCGACAAAATTCTTCCCATTAGACCAGATGGTGGTTACCCTCACACACATTAGACAACATAATCCCTGAAAGAATTTACACATTTAGTAGTTATGGATGGCAATCTACACATCATGGTGGCCAACTGGGATCTGAAGAATAAACTCAGTAGCATCACTGCTAACGATGCTGATGTTGTCATCCAGAAGACTACAAACAAAACACATCCTGTGGATTGCTGAGAAAATCTTATAACACCCGACGGTAGCTCTAAATAGAAAAGAACACTTTAAAGAGTGGCACTTCTGCTGATAGACCCTGCGAAGTGAAGTATGGGAACAGAAGAAATCCAAAGCTTGGTACAGGTTATACCACAAGCTGGTGGTCTATGGGAGTAATTCCAAGTATGAATTTAATAATGTGAGCTGACCTTGGGGACTGCAAACTTAAATATCACTGGCCTAAAGGGAAACTTTAAGTAATGCAGCTATTCACTCTGAAAGAGCAAGAATCTTACACAGAATTAACAGGGCCAAGAGGCAAGCCTGGATAACACAGGAGTGAGGATCCTGGAAAGTCACAAAGCCCTTCATTTAAAGGATCAAATTATTTTAGTCTAACATGGATTTGCTTTTCTTCAGATTCCATGCTGTTTAAAGGCATGAATGTCCTCCATGAAAGTTACAAAGAGTGGGAAATCCTTCCAGAACAAGAATAAAAATTTCAGAAAATTCTTTTCTACCCAATGAGTAGTTCAACATGGAATCTGCTACTGCATGCTGAGGTAAATGCTGTTGATACATTTAAATGGGAAAATACTTGAGGGGATAAGGCATAGAGGGATATATCAATCAGACTGGATGCATAACAGATTGAGTGGGTGTGGCATGATAGTTAGCACTGTTTCCTCACAGCGCCAGGGACACGGGTACAATCCCACCCTCGGGTGACTGTCTGTGTGGAGCTTGCACAATCCCCCCGTGTCTGTGTGGGTTTCCTCCGGGTGCTCCAGTTTCCTCCCACAGTTCAAAGATATGTAGGTTAAGTGGATTGGCAATGCTAAAGTGTCCAGGGATGTGCAGGCTAGGTGGATTAGCCATGGCAAATGCATGGTAACAGGGATGGAGTGGGTCTGGCTGAGATGCTCTTTGGAGGATTGGTGTGGACTTCTTCGGCTGAATAGCCTGCTTCCACACTGTAGGGATTCAATGATTCTATTAAGAGTTGCAAAATATGGGAAAACCAACAGTGCTGCAAAAGAAAAACCCTAAAGCAGATAATGACGTTAAGAATCAATGGTTTAAGGAAAAAAATATTGCCAGGAAGATTTAATCTCAGGGGTGAGCCAGGAAGAAGACAAAACTGGACATCATAGAGAAAGAATTCTCAACATATGGAATAGCTTCTGAATTGGATGCTAAATCAGCTGCTAAATGATTGAAGGAAATATTGTATATGGTTAGGAGTACTGCAATTGATGCTATTGAATTCAATAGGAAAGCAATAGGCAACAGAAGCAGCTTATACAGGCAACAGCTTATATAGATAAGCTGCAGAACTGGGCTGAAAGGAGGCAAATGGAGTTCAATGTAGCTAAGTGTGAGGTGATTCACTTTGGTAAGAGTAACAAAAAGATGGGGTACTGGGCTAATGGTCGGATACTTGGTAGTGTGGATGAGCAGAGGGATCTTGGTGTCCATGTACACAGATCTTTGAAAGTTGCCACCCAGGTAAATAGTGCGGTGAAGAAGGCATATGCC
>NC_057739.1:10868411-10921664 GCF_004010195.1 Chiloscyllium plagiosum | reverse complement strand
GGTTCTTTACTCAGCGAGTCGTGAGTTCATGGAATGCCCTGCCAGTAGCAGTGGTGGACTCTCCCTCATTATGGACATTTAAGCGGGCATTGGATAGGCATATGGAGGATAGTGGGCTAGTGTAGGTTAGGTGGGCTTGGATCGGCGCAACATCGAGGGCCGACGGGCCTGTACTGCGCTGTATTCTTCTATGTTCTATGTTCTATGTAAGCTCAAGGAATAGCTAGTTGAGAAACAGCTGATGGAAGAATTTACAGGGTTTTCAGAGCTCAAAAGGAACTTATATGCAATGTAAAATCTCTTGAGGTTAATTATGTTGGAATAAGAGTTTTCTTCCATAGTGTCAGTGAAATTAAAAAGTTTGACTAAACTGATTTGGTAGGAATATCTTTCACTTCTATGAAAATAGAAGAGGATAGAGTCTCATTATCAACTAACTTCAAGAAGAAAAGCAAGTAAAGAGGCAGCAAGTGAAAATTGTACCTCACTCAAGACAGTTGAAGCATCTGCAATTAAACTGAGTCAGATTGCAATATGGTAGTGAGCAACTATCATGACAAATTCAAGTCACATACCAGACATTGAGATGGCTAGGAAGGGACAGTAGATTGCCTGACCGCCCCACATTCCAAGAAGAATCTTTAATAAGCATAATAGATATCACATTAAGCTGGATGGAATATTCAGGGAACAAGTGAGGAAGTGAACAAGTTGATTTCGCCAGTAATTCAAATGCTGAGGGTGAGCGAGAAAGTTCAAACTAATCGTCAAGTTGAAGCCTAAAGTCTACGCATTTCAGAACAGAAATGTAGTTGGATTGAAAACAATGACACACCGACACAAATTGTAGGTACAGCACATGTATCATTATGATGATGTTGTAAGAATACTTGAGCAATATCTAAAGCTTCAAGATAGGAAAGAAAAACATTTCTGTTGTAACAGGGATAATATCCTCAATGAAAGAAATGGAAGAGATTTAATTTCAAAAGAGAACCCAAGACTGCAGAGAATTAAGAAGCCAGTTCAAGACAACTACTTTTTACATCACAAACTACCAGTCTTCCTAGTCTGAAGAGAGCATATTCAGGGAAAGTAGTAAGACTTTCAGATTGTTTAAATTTGCAAGGTCAAAGACTTGAAGTGAAATGGGGTAGTGGTAAATTTAATTATACAAACAAACATAAATGATCATAATTAAAAAAAGCTAACTTGTGGGGAGATGTTGTTTATGAAACTGGAAAATGTTATGCAGGGTTAATACGTGATAACAGCAACTATAATAATGTCATGAGGACTTGGTAGAAAAATTCAAGGATCTCATGGGAGACAGACCTAAAAACATGTTGTCCTAGTGTGTAATGTAGAGTAGATTCTCATAATCTATAGCTAGTTGTAGAAATGCAAAAAAACAAATTGTTTACTTGAGCTCTTATTAGAACAGAAAGTGATTACACTCACAGATTCTAGACCATGTGAGACTCTAAAGACCCTATGCACTTAAAAGATATGACAATAGCGCAAAAAACAAGGTTTTTATATTTTTGGAAATGAATAGTGACTTTCCTAACCATTAACATAAACATCAGTGGTAGACAAAGGCAAGTTCTGAAATAAACAAAGGGAAAATATTTCCCCAAACCCTGCACCTTGCAAATGACTGCTTACTGACATGGAATCAACAATCTTTAAAGATCGACAAAGTATCTTTAATGTTGCAGAGAGTTGGTAATGCCCATTATTTGAGTACTATTTTGAGAGTAAAGTGGTGTGTTGTGCGCATGGGTGAACCTCTGTTGCAAAACAGATTGGATGCCATAGGTGTTAGCTCATGTTACTTCGTGCCCAATGTATACAGAAATTATACAGAGCAGGCAAGTCATACTGTCAATCAGTGAACAGCACTGATTTGACAAAACACCCTCATTCTGGAGCTCAGTGTTCTACATGGTCAAATAAATGCCAGGCAGTAACACAGGCCTTGCATCAGTATTTTTTAAAGAGATTCTAAAACACTTTCAGAATAGTTACTGATTGTTTTCTGGCAGTTTTACAAGTGTTCGGTTCATTTGAAAGTTGCAAAGGTTGACAAGAATGTGGAGAAAGACTTTTTTCCTGATGTTAAAGATTTTACACAAACCGGTAGCAGCTAGACATGGATGCATTCCACTTGCAATTGAACTTGACTGGGCGTAGGAGCAGAGGTTACAGAGGCCATAAGTTATCAGGGAAGAAGTAAGACATTCAGCCCTTCATATCGTCCTCCACAATAAAATTAGGTCATGGCTGATCTGATAATCCTCACCTCTACTTTCCTGTTTTTTCCACCATGATACCCTTACTAATTAAACGCCTCTGTATTTCAGCCTTAAGACCCAGCCTCGAATCTCTGGTAAAGACTGCCACAGATTCACCACTCTCTGAGAGAAGAAATTTCTCCTCATCTGTGTAATAAAGGGGTGCCCTCATTCTCCTACTCAATCCTACACCTGTACTTTCACTGGGGGGAACTGCAGGTGGATTTGAAGGTCAACCTGGAGCAGCTCTGGCTCTGGAACACCTGGTTTTCTCAGACTGCACCATCCCAGTGTCGCAGGCAGCAGTCTGGGCTGGCTGACTGATAGACAACAGCAAAGGCACTAGTAGAAATTTGGCCACAGTGGAAACTGGAATGAGATCAAGCTGAGGAGGTTACTCAGTAGAGACACTGGCATTCCCCCTCAGGTATTGCCTCAGTAGTTTAAGTGATCATTTAAGGGTCAGATTACTGGGTGGATGTGAAATCCTGGAAGCCACTTTTATCGCCGGTATCTGCAGCCTTGGTAGCAGAAAGCTGAATGTGTGGGGACTCAGTTTCTGAGCACTTTTGGTTAGTTTTTGTAAGCATAAATGATGAAAGAAGTTATTTTGTTTCTGATTAAAATTACAGTATTAGTCTGCTTAGCCAAAATAATTTAGATATGTCAATATTCTGATGTGAAATCCTTCTCCCTTAAATTTGATTTTTCATTCACCAGAAAAAGTTGGTGTTCAATTTTTTTTATATGCTATTCACCCCTTCCTTCCATCCCATTGGTTCACTGTCAGGTAAGGTGCTGGTGTAGTGACAATGCTCCAGTTTGGTTCATCCAGAAGCCCATGTTGTTACCCTTGGGTTGCGAGTTCAAATCCAACTTCAGCAACTGGTGGAAATGCAAATCAACCTCACAGATCTTGAATACAAAGCTGGGACTGAATTTGCCCAGCCCCTGAATGATGTGGGCAATTGGGGGAAAAGTAGCATGATCAGGTAAAGTCTAATTCTTGACAGTGTAGAGAGGGTCTGGAACAAAATGCTGATTTTACACCCAGTGAACAGCACAGGCCTATTGTCATGTATTTAATTTCATGAATGCCTAATAGTAGTTAATTTATATGTAGTTTAGTATTCTCCCATGCAGTGGATAGAACCTTAGAGAGTGTGTTAACATGATATGGCACTAAAAATGGATAACCCTGTGTAGGTGGATTCTTGCAGTTCAAATTATAATGACCTGATGATGTGAACTAGCAATATATTTATTGCTACAAAGTCAAATGAGTATATGTTTGCAAAAAAAAAAGTGTTTTCTAAATATTGAAGTAAACTTAAAGTGCAGGCTCTGCTACCTGAGAGGATAGGTTGGGGGATGAGTTGTTCCAAAATAGATACATGTAACAATTGGCTGTTAAATGGATACCTGAATCTTGGTTGCTGTTTTGACAACAATCGAATTTAGCCAATTGGCTTAAATTATGTTTAGGTTACTAAAACCCAATCCATTTTGAATTTATCATTTTGACAACATTGGACCAATGGCAGGGATTGATATTGGGAGGTATAAAGAATGCAGATATTTTGAAAGTTGATGGGAGCAACTGCCACCAAACAGCCGAGCAACTGCCATAGAGCTGGAGAGCTAACTACCCACCTAAACTCTTGTTCTCAATGAAATTAGAAGACACTCTTTCTCAAAGGTACCTTTGCCTGTAAAGCATACTCACAGTAAAAAGGAAAGAAGAAGATCCAGGGAGATCAGTGGACAGAAACTTGAAGACAACAGAGAAGACAGAGACTGTGTGGACTTGAGGTTGTTAATGTAATGTTTAATAATTGTGTTATTGTAACAGTATGTTAATAGGATTGTGTTCAGTTAGGGGAACGAGTTTTCAGTTTGTTAATAGCTTTGTGTAGTGTTCTGTTAGGAAAATAAATTGTTACTTTTCTTTAAATAGTGGAAATGAGGAGTTCTCTGTCACTTACTCACATTTTAACAGATTACGAGGTGAGGCAAGGTTTTCTGGGTATTTGGTTTTAATTAACAGAGAGGGTCGACCTCCGCATCATAACATTTTAAATGTGAGCATTTATTTGCAAACAAATACCACCCATGCTACTTCTGTGCACTGAGAAATGTTCTCTTGTTTGCATAGCTGGGATTTCAATATGGCTGCCAATGGGAATTCTGGGTGAGCACTTCCACCACTGATGATTACTTGATAGTGATGCTGACATTGTGAAGGGGATAACAGACAATTACACTCACTCACGCTCACAGAGAGAAATTTTCCATGAGAGTTCCCAGTTTTGGTAAAATTCAATACCTTGTCTCAGTAACAGTGATTATCATTAATTGCTGTTCAAGCCCTTAATATTGTGCTGAACTCTGAACTGCTTGATGGAATAGTCTAGCAAGATAATTAGTTAATGGACAATTAAGGAACAAATTGTGGCTTGCCAATGATGCCCACAAAACATGAAGAATATTAAAAGCATTCTTCACTCACCACCACCACCTCCATAGGCTTCAATTCCTGCAATTCTGACTAAATGAATTGTATATGTCCTACCCTGTTTGCCTTACCAAAATGCAATACCTCACATTTATCCAAATTAAACTCGATCTGCCACTTATCAGCTCATTGGCCCAGTTGATCAAGATCCGTTGTAATCTTAGATAACCTTCTACTCTGTCCACTATACCAATAGTTTTGGCATCATTCACACACTTACCAAACACGCTTCCTAAATTCTCATCCAAATCATTTATATAAATGATGAACAACAGTGAATCCAGTACCAATCCCTGCAGAATACCACTGGTCACAGGCCTTCAGTCTGAAAACCAATTCTCCATTAACATCTGCTGTCTCCTAGCATCAAGCCAATTTTGTATCCATTTAGCAAGCTTTCCCTGAATCTCATGTGGTCTACCTTTACTAGCCAGTCTATCATGCAGAATCTTGTCAAAGACTTTACTAAAATCCATGTACACAATGTCTACTGTACTGCCCTTATCTATCTTCTTCGTTACTCCCTCAAAAAACTCAATCAAGTTTGTGAGACATGATTTTGTACACACAAAGCCATGCTGAATATTCTTAATCAGTCCTTACCACTCCAAATGCACGTGAATCTTAACTCTGAGAATCCAATCCAACAACTTACCGATCATTGATGTCAGATTTACTGGTCTATAATGCCCAGGCTTCTCCTTACAACCTTTCTTAAAGGAAGGTGTAACATTAGCCCCCGTGCAGTCCTCCGGCATCTCACCTATGGCTGTAGATGATACAAATGTCTCTGCTGGGAGCACTACAATTTCTTTCCTAGCTTCCTACAATGTCCTGGGATACTCCTGACCAGGTGCCAGAGATTTATTCACCTTTATGCTTTGTAAGACCTCCAGCATCTCCTCTTCTGTAATATGAATGTTTTCAAGACATCAATATTTATTTATTTGCTTTCAGACTGTGCAGTGATTCTTCAAAAATAGATTGATTTTAAAAATAGTTATTTTCTCATTTCCATTCACAATCTAAAATGTGGAAAAATAAAAACAATACAATATTTACTAGAAATAAAATGTTCTTACTCCCAAGGATATTCAGATTAGGGAAATATCTCTGAATCAAACATACTGACTTGTTATGTCACAGCAGAATAAAAATTTCCTGAATTAACCACTTTCAGTACATAGTACAAAATATGAGCCTACAACCAGCACAATGTTTAACTTCATCATTGTTTTTAATAAGAATCAATTATGGGGTACATGGTAGTAGTAGTTATTACGAAGTGTGAAGTAATTAAAATACAGTCATAGGGTCATGGAGATGTACAGCATGGAAACAGACCCTTTGGTCCAACTTATCCATGCCGACCAGATATCTTTATAGTCCCACTTGCCTGCACCTGGACCATATCCCTTCAAACCCTTCCTATTCATATACTCTTTTAAATGTTGCAATTGTACCAGCCTCCACCACTTCCTCTGGCAGCTCATTCCATACACACACCACCCTCTGTGTGAAAAAGTTGTCCCTTTGGTTTCTTTTATATCTTACCCCTTTACTCTAAATCTATGCAATCTGGATCTGGACTCCTCAACCCCAGGCAAAAGACTTTGTCTATTTATCCTACCCATGGCCTTCATTATTTTATAAACCTCTATAAGGTCACCCCTCAGCCTCTGACACTCCAGGGAAAACAGCCCCAGCCTATTCAACATCTCCCTGGAGCTCAAATCTTCCAAACCTGGCAACATCCTTGTAAATCTTTTCTGAATCCTTGCAAGTTTCACAACATCCTTCCAATAGGAAGGAGACCATAATTGCATGCAATATTCCAAAAGTGGTCAAACCAACGTGCTGTACAGCCACAACATGACCTCCCAACTCCTATATTCAATAAACAAAAGCATACCTTCTTCACTATCCTATCTACCTGTGACTCTACTTTCAAGGAGCTGTGAACCTGCAATCCAAAGCCTCTTTGTTCAACAACACTCTCTACGACCTTACCATTAAGTGTATAAGTCCTGCTAAAATTTGCTTTCCCAAAATGCAACACCTCGCGTTTACCTAAATTAAATTCCATCTGTCACTCCTCAGCCCATTGGCCCATCTGATCAAGATCCCGTTGTAAACTGTCCACTCCCCCTCCAATTTTGGTGTCATCTGCAAACTTACTAACTATGCCTACTATGGTCACATCCGAATCATTTATATAAATGATGAAAAGTCGTGGACCCAGCACCGATCCTTGTGGCACTCCATTGGTCACAGGCCTCCAGGCTGAAAAACAACCCTCCACCACCACCCTCTGTCTTCTACCTTTGAGCCAATTCTGTATCCAATAATCAATTATATCAAAAATAAACATTGAATAGTAAATTGACCTAGAGAGAAATGTTGTGGAATAACTCCACTAGAAATAAGTGTGAATTATACACATCCATTCAGAAATAATTGTGTAGGATAACCAAACAAGTAACATAATAAATAATGATGGTATTGTAATAAATAGAAGCATCTTTTTTCTCAAATGCATTGAGATGTCAACAAATTAATACTCTGATATGTTCAAATATCACAATTTCCATATCTTCCTGGAACCCTTGATTTTGCAGAGTGCCAGATGGTGCCACAATGTCAGAGATGGCATACTGCTGTTCCAATGTGGCACAGTCATTTTCCTTGCTTGGTAAAGGGAGGAATTTATCACACAGCAATGACACAGGATTAATTTTCTGTCATCTGTCTGATACACGCAGCTAAATGTTCACCTATGTTTCAGAAAAGATAGACATATTTAAAAATCACTTGATCAGGTCATTGAGATTTTGTAACAAGCTTCATAAATAATTAACAATTTTCAAAGTGCAATCATTATATCACTTTTTTAAGTAGTGCTGGTGTACCAAGAGAACTCTTTTTCTGCTTCAAATTTTGCTCTGGGATTTCACCCAGAACAAACAGATGGCACTTCTTTTAAAGAGCTTATGTGAATGTTATTATCAGTATGTATCCTCTTTTTACTACTGGACAGAACAATGATCTAAAATTGGCATCATATCAGCACTCAGGTAGCTCCTTGACTGAATAACTGCAGATATTTTATCTCCAGACGTTATACTTCCCCAGCAATGATTTCCATTGTCAGGGCTAGGGCATAAAGTCATAACACAAGTCTAAATCCGCTTAGGAGGGCATTGAACTTGTTCTGTTGATGCTGTTCAGAATCATGTTCTAGCTACATAGACAATGAAGCTAAACAGCACCCCCAACGTAGATTAGACGTTCAAATCCTGGAGCTGGGTTCACAATCTCATGGTGTGAAATTGTACTAAAAAAACACAGAACAGTCACAAAGGATATATAAGTCAACACTTCATACAGGGAAGGCAGCTACAAATAGTTATTGCATTTTAATAAAAGTCTAAGTATTTGATGCATTCCTTCTGCAATTACTTTGGTAATTCAACCCAATTATATTCAAGATTTTCTGTGTGCAAGCAGTCTGTTCTATTTTTGATCTGGAAATGCAATAGTTTACACATAGCTCATTTCCACTGATTATTAAAACAAGTTTAATTTAGGGATAACTAAATAATATAAGTCAACGAAGGCTGATCTTTTGCTCCTTTGGTTGCCTGTTTCTCTTCTAAATAAGTCCTGCCAGATTAATCCTGACATCTTAAAACTCCTGATCCATAAACTAAGACTGGAAGGTATGTCCAACATTCCAGAAGATTCAGTCTGTTCCTCCCTCCTTCCTGATCCTCAACAAATCCAGTTCCTAAACAACTGATGGTATTGTGCCATGGAATACATCTGACACGTCGACTAGTATATTTTTAATTTAGCATTGAAAGAGAATCAAATAAAAGTTTTGAAACTTAAAAGATTTTGTTTCAATCAAGAGAGTTGAGGAATTTACTTTTCTGGTCAGTCATTTCAAAATAAGGATAAGCTGTTTAGGGCTGAGATGAGGAGGAATTTATTCACTCAGAGAATGCTAAATGTCCTAGAAAGCTGTACAAAGCAGAGTTTGACACTTACCTATCATTCACTAAATTGAAAATTTTACAATTGAGCCCCAAATCACTGGTTAAGAGTGAGGCTCAAGTACTGACCCTTGTGGTCAGTGCTTGCCATTCTTCAAGTTGTCCATTAATTCCCAATTTTTACTGTCTTCTTGTTAATACGGCTGCAAGCCATGCTAATATATTACCTCCAATCCATAAACTTTAATTTTGTTTATCAATCCCTTGTGTGGAGCGCCATCAAAATCTTTTAATAATCCGAAAAAACAACAAGTCCACTGAATTTCCCTTATCTATTCTGCCAGTAACATCTTCAAAATCTCAAAAGGATTTGTACTGTATTTAGCATTGAAAGAGAATCAATGTACTCCTTCAAGCCCATGATGAAACTGCCTAGTCAATTACTTTCTAAATATCCATGCATCTGTCAAGTTGTCGGGGCTTCCAGCACAATAAGTGAAGGGCAGCGTCCATTTCCAGCTGACAGGCTTAGATTCAGTCGGTCAGCCACTCGGGCTGGTCAGAGTCAGGATTCCCATCACATAATGGGAAAGGTGATGAATGTCAGGCAGCCAAACACCTGTCTTGACTCTCTGTCCTATTTTGGGCTGTTTTCCTTCTGTAATGAGAGTCACAGAGGCAGGTATTAAAGGAGATGAAATAAGTGGCAAACATGTTGTTTTGGATACAGGTGCAGAGATATCCCGAGTTAGTGAATAGGCAGCATTAAGGACACGCAGGGTCAGTTGCGTCAGGGGTTGGAGTAGGTTACAGCATGAGGCAATTCTTTTTTAATATTCACTTATGTGATATGGGCATTGCTGGCTACCAGCATTTATTACCCGTCCTGAATTTCCTCAGACAAGGTGGGTGCTGACCTGCAGTTCACATGCTGTAGATTGTTCGATAATGCCTTTAGGGAAAAAGATTTCAGGATTTCGACTCAGTGACACTAACAGAACAGCAATATATTTTCAAGTCAGGATGGTACAGGGCTTGAAAATTCACTGCAGGTGATGGTTTTCCCAGGTATCTGCTGCCTTTGTTGTATAGGTGGAAATCATTGTGGATTTGGAAGGTGCTGTCTGAGGATCTTTGGTGAATTTTCTGCTGTACATATTGCAGATAGCACACACTATCTGCAATATTGGTGGTGGATGGAGTGAATGTTTCTGGATGCGATGCCAATCAGGTGGGCTGCTTTGTCCTGAATAATGTCAAGCTTCATGAGTGTTGTTGGGGTTCCACTCACCCAAGCATGTGGGGAGTATTCCATCACACTCCTGACTTGTGCCTTATAGATGGTGGACAGGCTTTTGGGAATCAGGAGGTGAGTTACTCGCTGTAATGTTCCTAACTTCAGACATGTTCTCGTAGCCATTGTGTTTAAATAGTGAGTCCAGTTAAGTTCCTAGTCAATGGTAACCACCAAGGATATTGATAGTGGGGGATTCAAATGATGGTAACACCATTTAATGGCAAGGAAAGGTGGTTAGAATTTCTCTTATTGGAGTTGGTCAATGCCTGGCATTTGTGTGGCATGAATATTACTTGCCACTTGTCAGCCTAAGCCTGCCTATTATCCAGGTCCTTTTTGACTGCTACAATATCTGGGGAGTCTGAAATGGTGCTGAACATTGTGCTATCATCAGCACTTCCTATCTTATAATGGAAGAAAAGTCATTGAGGAAGGAGCTAAAGATGGTTGGGTCTAAGACATTACCCCGAGGAACTTCTGGAGTTGGAATGTTTGACCTGCAACAACTACAATTATCTTCCAAAGTATCTGACTCCAACTACCAAAGAGTTCAACCCCTGATTCTCATTGATTCTAATTTGCTAGGGCTCCTTGATGGCACATTTGTTCAAAAATGGCTTTGATGTTATTGGCTGTCACTCTCACCTCCCCTCTGTAATTCAGCTCTTTCGTCCGTGTTTGAACCAAGGCTGTCACGAGGTCAGGAGCTGAGTGGTCCTGGTGGAACCCAAACTGGTATCACTGAGCAGGTGCTGCTTGATAACACTGTTGAGGACACATTCCATCACTTTACTCATGATTGAGTGTAGACTGATGGGGCAGTAATTGGCTGGGTTGGATTTGCCCTGCTTTTTGCACAGGACATACACACACAATTTTCCATATTGTCAGGTAGATGCCAGTATTATAATTGCATTGGAACAGCTTGGCTAGGGGGCAGCAAGCTCTGTTCTGAAGCACAAGTCTTCATTACTACTGCGGAATGTTGTCAGGATCTTTGCACTTCTTGGTGCCTCCAACCATTTCTTGGTATCAGGTGGAGTGAATTGAATTTGCTGAAGACTGGCATCTGTGATGCCAGGGACCACTGGAGGAAGCCGAGATGGATCACCCACTCGGCATTTCTGGCTGAAGATTGCTGCAAATCAGCTGTATATTTTGCATTGATGTGTTGGGCTCCTCCATCATTGAGCATGGAGATATTTATGGAGCCTCCTCCTCCAGTGAGTTGTTTATTCATCTACCAACATTGATGACTGGATGTGCCAAGACTGTAAAGCTTAGATATGATCTACTGGTTGCGGGTTCGCTTAGCTCTATCCGTTAGTTGCTGCTTATGCTGTTTGGCATGCCTTCACATTGAGAATGTGAAGTAGTCCTGAAGTAGCATGCAAGTAGTCCTTTTTGGTAACTTCGTTGGATTGACATCTCATTTTCATATATGCCTCTTGCTGCTCCTGGCATGTCCTCTGCACTCTCCATTGAACCAGGGTTAATCCGCTGGCTTGATGGTAATGGTTCAATGGGGGATATACCATGCCACAAGGTTGTAAATTGTACTGGAGTACAATTCTGCCACTGTTAATACCCTTACGTATGCTCAGTCTCGAGTTGCTAAATCTGTTCAAATTCTGTCCCATTTAGCACAGTGATAGTGCCAAACAACATGATGGAAGTTATTCTCAATGTGAAGGTGGGACTTTGCCTCCTTGAGACCTGTGCAGTGGTTACTCTTACTGATGTTGTTGTGGGCAGAAGTTTCTGCAGCTGGCAGATCGGTTAGGATGAGGTCAAGTATGTTTTTCCCTCTTGTTGGTTCCCTCACTACTTGCCGCAGACCCAGTCTAGCAGTTATGTCCTTTCGGACTTGACCATCTCGATCAGTAGTGCTGCTGTCAAACCAGTCTTGGTGGCGCACATTGAAAACCACCACCCAGAGTACATTATGTGCCCTTGCCACCCTCAGTGCTTCCTCCAAGTATTGTTCAACATGGAAGAGTACTGATTCATCAGCCAAGAGAGGCCAATGCATGATAATCCACAGGAGGTTTCCTTGCCCATGTTTAACCCGAAGCCAAGAGACTTCATGGGGTCTGGAGTCAAGGTCGAAAAGTCCAAGGGCAACTCCCTCTCTACACCATACCACTGTGCCGTCACCTCTGCTGGGTCTGTCCTGCGGATGGCACAGGACATATCTAGAGATGGTGATGGTGGTGTCTGGGATATTGTCTGTGAAGTATGATTCAATACGTATGACTGTGTCAGACTGTTGTTTGACAAGTCTGTGAGATAGCTCTCCCAATTTTGGCACCAGACCTGAGATGTTAGCAATGACAAATTTGCAGGGTTGACAGGCTGTTTCTGCCATTGTTTTTTTTTTCTGGTGGCTAGGATTATACCAGTTGATCGATTTTGTTTAATTGTTTTGTTGAGACTTTATAACGATTGATACAACTGAGTGACTTGTTAGACTATTTCATAAGGTATTCAAGAATCAAACACATCGCTGTGGGTCTGGAGTCACATTGCCAGCCACACCAGGTGAGGGTGGCAGATTTCCTTCCCTGAACGACATTTTGCAGTCAAACATGAAGTGACAGAGTATGAACCTTTGTGAGAGGTCTGCAGTGCATTGGAGGTAATGTGTGAAATATCAAAGAAAAGATGGTGGCCCTCACTCTGGTGGATTTGGGCATAGTCACGAACATGCTTCCCATAGTGCTGTGCTTTTCTCCAGAAAGCTGAGGTTGCTTTAAGCTTAGTGGCAACTTCGGGTCAGGCTGGCATGATCCTTGCTGTGGCCTGTACTGTTGATCCTAAGGGAAAAGAAGTATCAGGTCTGTATCACCCTGTCCAGCAGGACCTCCAGCTCCCTGCCTGTACAGCTAATATTCCGCTTGTGCCATGTATGGGAAAATGTCAGGAATAACTCCAGACTGACAGACCTTGTCCGGATGTACAACAGGCCTTTAAAGAAGGCAAGGGCGCATAGGTACTGGTGAATTCCAGGATAACTACTGAGTTCTGGGAAAGGTATGGTAAGGGCAAAATCAGAAGTGATGGATAACATGGGAGGAAGATGGGGGGGGGCTGAAGTAAGAGGAGTAGGTGGATAATAATGCGAATTTGGTAAGATACATGAGACTTGTTAGGACTCACGATGAAAATTCCTCCAAAACATTTAGCGTAACATGATCTTATCCATAGAAGTAGAATATTCCTTGTGTCTGCTTCCATGATGACAGATTCAAAGCACTTTTTTAACTTGCCTGCTCTTTTTTTATTTCCCGTTCATAACTCTGTTTGCTCGTAATGAACCTTAATTTGTCTTTGTTAATCTTCTTGTTTTCACAATACATGGAAGATCTTTACGGTCTATTTTTAAGTTCCTTGCTCGTTTCCTCCTGTTTTCTCTTTTGTTATCAATTTCTTTGTCTTCCTTTGTGGAAATCTAAAATTCTTTTTGACAATTTTATAAACATCGTCCTTTGATCTAACACCATCTTTAACTTGCCTGAGTAATCATGACTCTGTCTTACTTTACCTGTTGAGTAGTTTTGCCTTGAAGGAATGTATTCTTTAGAAACCTAAGTACTAATTCTTAAAATATAAAGAATTGCCTGTCTATCATCAAGCATTTTAATGTCCTGCTTAATCCACCGCAAACAACCTCCACCTTATACCTTCATACATTGCCTTATTTAGATCTAAGACCATAGTATCATACTGAACTACATTCTCTTCAAAGTTAATGAGAAGTGCTATCATACTATAGCTTCTATTCCCTAAAGGTACTTTTACAACAAGGTTAATAATTACCTCATTCGCACTAGATTGAAAATAGCCTGTGCCTGTTTGTCTCTTCAACATATTGCTTCAGAAAATTATCTTGAACAAATGCATGGAATTCTTCCTCCACAACATTCGTGCTCATTAGACTCATGTCTAACTTTCTAATTTGCTGTGCCCTATAATATCTCTCCTGATTGGTGGTCTATAATCTACTTCTACCAACAATTCCTTCCCCTCCCTGTTATTTTGCTCCACCTAAACAGAATGTCCATCCTGTTCTTCCAATCAGAGATTCTAACTCACTTAGGTATTGATCCTATCCCTTTTTTATTAGAACTATGGCACCTCCTTATCCTTTTTGCCTGCCCTTCCTAAATGTTGAATATCCTTTCATATTCAGTTCACAGTCTCGGTTGACTTCAAGCCATGTCTCCATAATGACAATTAAATTGTACCCTTTTTCTTCCACTTTAATTCTGCTTTTTCAACCCTACTTTGTGATTGATCCTAGCCAAATCTAAAATTCGTTTCTGCTGATTTCCAAGTGCATGTGTAGTTTTTCAACTTCCTCTAATTAGCTTTGTTTCTATCCTATCCGAATTTACTTTAAGGTTCCCCTAACAGTTAGGGCTAGTACAATTCGCTGCAAGGACACTTATCCTGCTTCTATTACTCTGTAATCGATCCATCTTATAGAAGTTTCACTTGCCCCAGAGCCAGTCACAATACCTCAGACGTCTAAAATCATACCTCCTTTTTTCATTTGCTTCCAACTCTTCCAATTTCTATACTCACCAGCACTTAGTAATGAGTGCAATCCTAAGATTTCTGCCTTAGTTATCCTCTTTTCAATCTCCTGCCTAATTTCCTACTTTCTTCATTCAGGTCGTCATCTCTCTTTCTGCCTACGTTATTGGTGCCAATGTCGACCACTACTCGGTTCTTTACCTCATCACTAAATATTGTCTTCACTTGTTCTGAGACTTCCTTGATCTTGATACCAAGGTGGAAGTGTACTCTCCTGGAGTCAGACCTTCAGCCGTGAAAATACCAGCCTGCTCCCCTAACAATCAAACTGCCTTTCACTCTTACCCTTCCATCCTTACCCTCCCAAGCTTGTTTAATTGAATAATTTGTGGTGCCAAGATTTTTGATCAGTCGGAGAATCAAGATTAGAGGGAAAGGGCAGGAAAGTGGACTTGAGGAAGGTCAGATCAACCATGATCCTATTGAATGGAAGAGCAGGCTCAAGGGGACGGATGGCCTATGTTGTTCCTATTTCTTATAGTTTATACGAAACTTAGTTCTTGCTGTAACCTCTGATGAATCACTGGCCTCATCAGAATCATAATGTGGAGGTGCCGGAAGGAGCAGTGATCTGAAAGTAAGTCCTTCCAAATAAACCTGTTGGACCATAACCAGATGATGTGTCGTTTTTAACCTCTTCAAAATCCAAAACTGAAAACGAGTGAGTGAGTGTGATTGACTCAGCGGGCAAACTGCCTGTGTGTTTCTAAACTGCCTAGTGATTACGCATTCCCTCTCTGCCAGGTTATTTTAACCTGTCATATCACCACATTGTTAAATGTACTATCCATGGGGTTCAAAATTTTGCAGATGCACCACACTTATTCCTCCCTTTGCTCAAGTTCCAAAACTTAGAGCTCAACTTTTTGTGGTTGGTGACTCTTCCAGTGCACGTGATTACTGAAGATACAGGAAACATCCAGTTACGCTGTCCTGAGGCTCCTTAAGACTTGCTTCATTTTTATAGAACCCCTCGAATGTGAAAACAGTCCATTCAGCCCTACAAGTCCACATGAGTCTAAAAAGCATCCCGCCCAAATCCATCCACCTATCTCATCCTGAGAACCCTGCATTTCCCATGGCTAACACACCCAACCTACACATTGCAGATGCTATGGGCAATTTAGCATGGACTGCACATCATTGGACTGTGGGAGGAAACCAGAACACCTGAGGAAACCCACACGAACATGGAGAAAATATGCGAACTCCACACAGACAGTCACCTAAGGCTGGAATTGATCCTGGGTCTCTGGCACTGTGAGGCAGCAGTGCTACCCACTGAGCCATCCTGTCTATACTGAATACTTGCGTCAAGCTGGAGATTAGAAAGTAGAAAGTAAAATTATTTATCATCAACTGCAATGTATATGGTTCTTTGCAAACAGATATTTACACCAGATTCTCATCAAATAATTCGCTTACAACTTTGCTGGCACTGTTTTTCAGACTCAGCACACACTGATTCCTGTGTGAGTGAGAGAATGAGACTCGTCACCTGATAGGTAACTCAGGAACAAATTGTGCAGGAATTATCATAATAATTTATGAGTCAAAGAACGAAGCTTTAAGTAATTAGGCAAGTTCAGATGAAGGATAAAAGGCAATACCAACACAAGTGAAAAGGCTAAAATAGGTAAGATGATCAGGGAAATTGTGATGGGATTCCACAAAACATCAGTTTAAAGGCTTGAAGAATTTAGGAGAAAAGTATGTTTGAGGAATGTATGGATTCTCAAAACCTGCAGATCCCCAGAAGGAACGGATTTCATTAAAATTTCAGTGTGTATAATTTGAATATATTGAGAATGAAAAAAGAACAGGAAAATATATTATATTTTCATTGCATTCTTCAATTCAGGAGTCATGTCATCTCCTGATGTAACCCAAATGTCCTTTTAGTCATATTTGAAACAAAACAAAATTTATCTTCAGTCAAACAGATAGTTGCAGCAATTTGACTTTACCAAAATGTTCAGCTCTTGGGACAGATCTGATTGAATCAAAGAGTCTGATTGATCCACTGGTGTGTCACACTGTTAGGGATTTTAATTCTTTGCAATGTGACAGTACCAACCTCTTTTTTGAAGCATGAAATCAAGCAATGTAATTAATGCCAGCTTGTGGCTACATTTAAAATTTAATCACTATGCTTTCATTTAATGGGAAGTATCACGCTGGTGGGCTAATGTCACACCAGCATGCCTCAGCAATATTCCAGACACATCTCAAACAAGATTAGCAAAACAGGAGCAGTCAACCCTGAATTTAACACCAAGGGCCCAATTGTCAGAGTATCTCCTGTGACAACCCACTAACACATGTTCTGTTAATTTTCAGCTCAGTTGTTGATTTTGAAATTTTGTTTTAACAAATTTATTTGAAGAAACAAACACATACACGTCCTTCATTTGCGTTGACCTATCTGCCAGCATGAACATTGAACAGACTGCATCAGCTGACATTAAATGAAAGCGAAGTGTTGCATTCATTTAGCAAGCATCTATTTAACATTTCAGTAGGAAAATGGCACCTTTGGAGTGCTGCACTCCCTCACACCTGACTGACAGCCTATTATATCATTGAAACTGTCAGACTGGGATTTGAACCCACAGACAAAAAGCCTTAAAACTTAAAGTATGAATACTGGAATGTGCAAAACAAGTCATCATACCTGTAAATCCAAATCAGGGTTTTCTTCACATGTTTGTTTTTGGAATATGATCATCACTGGTCAATATTTGCTGCCTATTTCTAATTGCCCTTGAGTTGTCTTCTTGAATTGTCCTTCTTGTCTTCTTGCTGTTCATCAGGTGTAGGTTCATTCAACCAGTGTTATTAAGAATGGATCATTTTATGACCTGAAGAGATTGAATAAATAGCAATATAGTTGCAAGCCTGGATGCTAAGACATTTGTGGAAGAACCTGCAAGTGGTGGAGTTTCAATACATTTGCATCCATTGCCCTTCCAGGTGATAGAGGGCATGGGTTTGAGTGAGTTGGTGAAGTGCAGCTTGCAGATGACACACACTGCGGACTGATAGGGGTTGCTTGATTGAGTGGTCATTGTCTGGCACACTTGTGGTGGATCTGTAAATTGTCACACATCAATCCAGCCTGAATGTTTTCCAAGTCTTGATCCATGCAGGAACAGGCTGCCTCAAGATCTGAGGAGTTGCAAATTATATTAGATATTGCAATCAATAGCAAACATCCCACTTCTGACATTATGATGGAGACAAAGTCACTCATGAAGCAGCTGAAGATGGTTGGGCCTAGTATATTACCCTGAGGAACTCCTGCATTAATGTTCTGGGCTAAGATGATCTCCTTTGTGCTAAGCTTACTGCAGATTTTTCCCATGATTCCCAATTTTGTTCAAGCTCCTTGATGGTGGTTGCTCTGAGCTTACTTCTGAAGTTCAGCTTCAATGTGCATGTTTCAACCATGGCTGAATACATATGTGTGGATGGAGAGGTTGAAGTTTGGTGAAAGATAAATGGTCTAGAATTTACACTTGTCAGGACCTCAAAATATTTGAGAACATTTTGCAACTTGTGATGTGGTGAAGAGAGCTATGGGAATGTTTGTGGGCCTTCCTCCTCCCTTTATTTGTTTAATTTCCATTATCATTCATGATTGGAAGTGGCAAAGCGGCAGAACTTTAATCTGATCTTTTGTCTATAAGATCAGTTGACTCTGTTGGCCGTATGCTGCAGCTGCTATTAGTGCACGAGCAATCCTGTGTTGTAGCTTTATCAAGCTGATAATTCATAGTTAAATGCAGTTGATCCTACTCCTGACATGCCCTCCTGCACTCTTCTTTGAATCAGAGTTGATCACCTTGTTTGATGGTGATGGTATTCTGTTCTCTAAGATATTCCAATTGAAAACAGTTTTGCTGCTGCTAATAAATTACATCACCTTATGGTTGCTAAGTTTTGTGCTGTGAAAGTTGTTCTGAATCTATCCCATCAGCACAACACAAATGCCTTTCAACATTATGGAGGGTATCCACAGTGTCAGGACATTGCCTCCACAAGGAATATAAGGTACCAATTCCTACCAATGTTGTCACATGTCTGCAACAGGAAGATTGGTGAGTGTGGGGTCAAGCAAGTGTTTCTTGAAGTTGGCTCTCTTGACACTTGATCTTGGTCAGTAGTGCTGCTACCGAGCCACTCTTAGTGATAGACATTGAAGTCTCCTACTCAGTGTATATTTTGTGCCCTTCCAATTCTGTGCTTCCTACAAATACTATCCGACTGAGGTAGGCTTTAGATGGCAATTAAGAGAAGGTTTCCAGTGGGACAGGATGCAATTGTGTAAGAAAAAACATATTTGCTCTCCTACACTTACTGAACAAGCTCTCAGTTTCTGCCCTCAGTTATAATTAACAGATTGAATGAATGAATAAGAATGCTGAATGGGAACATTTACTGGTGGAGTCATAGAGATGTACAGCACAGAAACAGATGTTTCCGCCCAATTCTTTCATGCCGACCAGATATCCGAAAGTAATTTTGTCCCATTTGTCAACATTTGACCCATATCCCTCTAAACCACTCCTATTTATATACCCATCCGGATTCCTTTTAAAATGTTGTAATTGTTCCCACATCCACCACTTCCTCTGGCAACTCATTCCATACACGCAACGTTTGTGCGAAAACGTTGCCCTGTCTTTCCTGTCTCACCTTAATCCTATTCCCTCCAGTTTTGGATTTCCCTATGGGGAAAAGACCTTGGTCATTCATGCTATCCAAGCCCTTCATGATTTTATAAACTTCTTTAAGGTCACCCCTCAGCATCCAAAGTTCTGGGGAAAATAACCCCAGACTATCCAGCCTCTCCTGACAAACTCTCCAATCCTGGCAACATCCTTGTAAATCTTTTCTAAACCCTTTCAAGTTTCACAACATCCTTCCTAAAACAGGGAGACCAGAATTGCACACAGTACCAAAAGTGGCCTAACCAATGTCCTGTACACTACAACATGACCTTCCAACTCCTGCACTCAATATTCTGACCAATAAGAACAAGCGTACCAAATGCTTTCTTCACTATCATATCTACCTGTGACTCCACTTTCAAGGAACAATGAACCTGCATTCTAAGGTCTTTGTGTTCAGCAACACTCCCCAGGGCCTTGCCATTAAGTGTATTTGCCTTTCAAAATGCAGCACTTCACATTCATTTAAATTAAACTCCAGCATGCACTCCGTCATCTGATTAAGGTCCTGTTGTACTCTGAGGTAACCTTCTTCGGTGTCTTGACTCAGGATAATGTCTCAGATTGTGGTATCCTGTGTCCCGTTGGACATGACTGGCCCAAACAAACACAGATGAGTGATTGTACCTGGGAACCTAGTGCACCTTTCTCACCACAGAGTGTTGATTGCATTGATTGAAACAGCTTTAAATTTCCGGTCTTTCCTTCACAGGCCAGGCATTAGCATGAAAATAGAAGAATGATAGGCTGCAACTTTACTGTAAATAGCAAAAAACATCTTTCTTGTGTCAGCTTATCATCTCAGCACAAGTGCAAAAGCAGTCTAGCATTTTTAATTTGAATATCCATAAGTAAGACATAATATTCATGAATATCTCCACTCCATAACTAGAGATTCCAATCATTCATAGCCCAACCCTTTATTCAAGATAGATTGTCTTGTTTTGAACTTGAAGATCAGCTATTATCTCTCAGGGAAAATAAAGAAGTCACAACAGAGACTGGTATTAACTATTCATATTTTTACCTTCAAGCATTGTGTTCATGATTCTGTTACATAAGAAATTCAGTCCAGCTCATATTAATGAGCTTAATATTGGCCTCTAAACGTTCAGAGTCCAAAGCTTTTTTCATTAGATGTTTCATTGGTAAAACTTCACAGATTGTTTTCAAAACCATGAGAAAAAAAAAAAATTAAAGCATTCATTTCTGGCACAAAGCTAGCATCACCAAAATAGTTTCGCCTACAACAACCAATTAACAACATCACTGCAGATCATTATTATCTCATCGCATGAACTCTAAATGAAAATAATTAGTTTTACCAAACATCCCCAAAATGAAGAACAATTTTACTTTTTATAACTTGTACTTGGTTGACTTGGTTAATTGATTTATTATTGTCGCATGTACCGAGATATGGTAAAAAGTATTGTTTTGTGCACTCTACAGGCAGATTGAACCATACAAGGTGCATCAGGGTAGCAGAACAGAGTGCAGAATACAGTGTCACAGCTGCAGACGAGACAGCAAAATCAGAATTAACATTTGAGAGATCCATTCTAAAATCCAATAACAGCGGGGAAGAAGGAGTTCTTGAATCTATTCATAGATGTATTCTAGAAGAGATTACAACTGATGTGGGAGGGGCTTTGTTAATGTTGGTTGATTTCCTGAGGCAGTAGGAAATATGGATGGATGGAAGGCTGGTCTGTGTGATGGACTGGGCTGTGTTCACTGGACTGGGCTGTGTTCATGACTCTCAGTAGTTTCTTGTGGTCTTGGGAAGAGCAGTTGCCAAACCACACTGTGATGCATCCAGACAGGATGCTTTCTTTGCTGCATCTGTAAAACTTTCTAAGAGTCCTTATGCTGAATTTCTTTAGCCTCCTGAGGAAGTAGAAATATTGTTGCGTTTCCTTGACGAGAGCGTCAACGTGGGTGGACCAGAACTGATTGTTGGTGATCCTTGCTCCCAGGGACTTGATGCTCTTGACCCATCTTAGTACCATTGACACAAACTGTGACCTGAAATCAATGACCACTGTTTTTATTTTTCTCAGATAGCTTTTAATCTGTTGATGCAAAAGCAATAAAATTTAAATAAAAAATTAACCATGGAGAGAGATGAGATGGTAGGAAGGTGGGGAGTTGGTGGTGTCAGGTTGTATGGTGAGGAGTATTCACTCTGACAGACCATTGTTCAGATGTTCAAGTAGATTTCTTTCCACTTGGAATTAATTTCAGCTCACTTTGACCAATAAACCATACATTTACAATGAATTAAAATTCCAAACAGCCTTGAATATTTCATGACTAAATTTGATTTTTGCTTTCCTCTGTAAAACTACAAATGATTTTCTTAGAAATTATCCAGAATTCGGTCACAGTATAGGGAGTTCCAACACCACACTGAGATGTAGCTTAGAAGAGCTCTTGTGGTGCTGGGATAGTGTCCCCACCTCTAGGCCAAGAGATTTAGGTTCAAGTCCTACCCTGCTCCAGAGGTATGAGAACTGTTTGATTAGGAAATATCTATAAGATGTATTCCAAGGGGCACTCATATTAAGGAACTGTGAATGCGTCAACTGAAAATGTGCTGCATTGTAACTTGCTGATGGGGTGGTGCTTACTACTGCTTGAATATAACATGAAGCAAACAACATATTGACGCATTGATGCGAAGAGACAATCTAATTTCTATCAGATACTACTTCAGTACGTTCTGCCTCAGCTTCATAGAAACAAAGAAGTTGGTACAGGAATAGACCATTTGGCCCTGCAGTACCATTCAATACAATCATGGCTGATCATGTGATTTCATTATCCCACTTCTGCCCTCTCCCAATACCCTTTGATCCCTTCAGCTGCAAAAGCCACGTGCAGCTCCCTCTTGAATAAATCTAATGAACTGTTCCCAACAGCTTCCTGTGGGAGAGAATTCTACAGGTTCATAATTCTCCAAGTGAAGAAATTCTTCCTTATCTCAGTCCTGAATGGCTTACCTCTTATTCTTAGGCTGTGATTCCAGTTCTAGACATGCCCAACTTTGGGAAAATTCTTTCCATATCTGGCCTCTCCAGTCCACTGGACTCCCTCAATAGCAAGACTGTCCTTCCTCAAACTAGGAGACTAAAACTGCACACAACACTCAACGTGTAGCCTCACCAAGGCCCTGTACAACTGCAGCAAAACATCCTTACTCCTACACTCAAATCCTCTCGCTATGAAGGAAAACATGCTGTTGGCTTTCCTCACCACCTGCTGCACCTGTCGGCCAACCTTCAGCGACTGTTTCACCATGACACCCAGGTCTCAGTGCACCTCACCTCACCTGCCACCATTCAGAACATAAATTTGCCTTCGTTTTTTGTGACCAAAGTGGCTAACCTCACATCTGTGCACATTACTTCCCATTTGCCAAGTATTTTCCCACTCAGACACTGAGGCTTTACTGTGAGCCTCACTCTAAGTATCCTGCAGCACTCTTACACAAACTTTTAAAGCTTCAGTTAAACAATTCTGGAATTCCCAGTGCAAATGCAATCTCAAACCCTCTGCAAGCCATTCGATTAGGTTTCAGCCAAAGTCACTGAGGCCATCTCTCACATCCAATTGTGTCTGGTAATTGCTAACTACACCTGATCGGATTCTAGCTCCAAATTTTCCCAATTCATATGTGAGTTTGCAAGCCCTCAGGTCAAAACACACATGTATGGTATGATCAAAACAGCCAGATTAAACTAGACAACATTAATTATCAATGAACTGTAATGGAGACCAATGATAATGAGGATCCAGGGCTTTCTGAGCATATATTGTTAATAATGTTTTAATTTACCATTACTAACAGTTCTCCCCTGGTGTTGCTGGTGGTAAATCAGATGCTATGCAACCTCATCTTCGACACTCCTGATGGCTAATCGAAATATTGGACAGAATTTTACATTTGGAGTGGCATTCAGCAGCAGGTAATTGGCCACAAAACCCCGGCATGAACTTTTGATTTCTGTCTCGATGTTGCTTCACTAATGCTACCTAACATTTCTTTCCCAAAGTCAATGGGAAACTTCAACCTCTTTTAAAGAGTTTGAACTTGGATGAGTCTCTGCCCAGAATAGAGGTGGAGCAAAGTTGTCACAAGCTAGGCCTAATATGGGTTTGTCTTTATTGGTTCTACATCTGGACTCTTACAGCAGCATTAGATGTGGTGAAGATACTGGAGGTAAGGTTATAACTGTGTGGGAGCAGATTCTTGACCTTAATATAGCTATAGAGTAGGCATGGAGTCTTGGAAAATTCACCTCCGTCATCTTTCAAGTCAATCCAAACTATATGTACTCCACCTACTCAATTAAATCATTTGCAGACACGACTTTGTGGAGGTTTCATGGGGTTCGATGTTCTGCCTTGAGCAAAGACTGTGATTCTGCTGCAGATTAAAACCTAAAATTACACTCAGTTTCAAGAATGTCTATTTTTTCAGCTCCCACTCAGATTATTGTACCTTCCCCTGCAACCGTGCAAGATGCAAAACCTGCTGGTACACCGCCCCTTCCCCTCCATCCAGGGTCCTTCCAGGTGAGACAGAGGTTCATCTGCCTCTCCTCCAACCTTGGTTACATCATCTGAAGCTCCCAATGTGATCGTCTCTACATTGGGGAGACTAAATGTAAATGTAGGGGCCAATCTGACCGCCCAGCCCATTTTAATTCACCTTCCCACTCTCTTTCTGACATGGCCATCCTTGGCTTTCTCCATTGCCACAGCCAATCAGACCTCAAATTGGAGGAACAAAACCTCATCTTCCACCTGGGCAGCCTACATCCTGGAGGACCCAACATGGAGTTCTCCAATTTCAAATAACCTCCTTTTCCATCCCCAACTCCCTTTCCAGCCCCTCCCACTTCCTTCCATCCACTTACTGACCCTTCTTTCCAGCCATCAACTGGATTCACTCCTCCCATCGACAGGTCAAACCCTCTCCTTGCGTTCACCTATCACTACCTCACCACTCCACCCCTCTCCTCACCCAAAGGCCACATCCCTAGTCCTGAAGAAGGGTAATATAAAATATGGCAAGGACCAGGACAATTAGGCAAAGTTTTAATTTTTTTTAAGAAAAGGTATTAAAATGATGCATTTGCTTGATAATTTGGCATGGATTAATTATTACATTTTAGTAGATTATCTAAAATATAAGAAGCATTTTTAATCCATGTGAATCCCACATGAGTGAATCATTGAAGTAATCTGCTGAAGGCAGATCCTCCATTCAGCTCTCCTCTTTGTTTGCTTGTAGGAGTCTTCTGTTTTCAATTTCAAATTGCCCAACATTATTTTCCCGTTTCACCCTTTGAAAATGTCTTGGAAACTGACCAACTCAATTTTGATACCTTTTAAATATGTTTAATAATGATCTGTCCTGCTCATGAAACTGACATCTTAATCTGTGAGTAACCAAAGATAAATGACTTGACTATAATGTGAAGATATTGTGACTTTCGGAGGGTATTTTGTCCTTTTTTTAAAGGGAGGTTTTAAGGCAGAGGTATCAAGCTGGTTAATGAGAACTCATAAACAACTAGTGATGTCTTTTTTAAAAATGTTGGAACAATAGGTGCAGTTGCATGGGTGTGCCCACTCTCATAGATCAGAATTTCAATTTTTTTTAATGTTAGGGTTAGCTTTAAGCAGTTGTTATTGGAGTCTGAACAGGGCAGAATATTGGCAAATGGCATGTAAGAATGTGTATGTGAAATTTTACCAGAGTGAGGGGGGGGAGTAGAGGGGAGGGAGAAGTGGGTGTAGGTGGTGGGTGTTTGTGGGATGGTACTTTATTGGAGCAGTTAACTAATAATACTTATTGTAACTATTACTTTGTTAAAGTTTTTCAGTAGAGTTGAATTATTTTAAGTTTTTCTTTCTTTTGTTGTATTTTAATTACAGTGTTTAAATAAATTGTGTTTTTAAAAAGTTGGAACAATAGATACAACCTGAATGGGTGCGGCCCACTCTCACCAGCCAAATTGAACCTACAATACAGTACCTGACATTTACCTTTAAAATAAGAAAAAGTTAGATTACTTACAGTGTGGAAACAGGCCCATCAAGTCCACACCGACTGTAACCCACCCAGACCCATTCTCCTACAAATACCCCTTCACCTAACACTACAGACAATTTAGCATGGCCAATTCACCTAACCTGCACATTTTTTTTGGACTGTGGGAGGAAACCAGAGCACACCCACAGGGAGAATGTGCAAACTCCACACAGTCAGTTGCCTGAGGTGGGAATTGAACCCAGGTCTCTAGTACTGTAACGTTGCAGTGCTAACCACTGTGCCACAGTGCCACCCAAGGGTCTACGCTACCCTCTGAATATATTTTAAGGGTTCTGGTCTGGTCCATTACAGTCATTTTTAGAGAATATATTGATGACTTGCTCGCCATAATGGCGAATAGTAAACAGACCTCTTTTTTTTAAGTTCTATTCAAAAGCTTTTAAAATGTGCTTTTTCTCTTACACCTCTGCAACCGTTTCTGTCAAATATGGCAATTTCAGGCAAATTGTGCTGAAGAAAAACATTACAGTTGAAGACAAGGTGCAGGTCAGAGCGCTGACTTTGCACCAGCCTGCTGAAGTAATGGCCGAAACTGGAAAAAAAAATGTACAGAGCTTTTATCCCCAAAACATCACATCAATTCACAAGAATACCATTAAACCACTGACCTCAACAAGCCCACTCGTTAGAAATCTCCCAGATCTATCTCTTTTTTCAACAGCAAACAATGTAAGCAAATTTCTTGCATTTATGTAATATATAATGATATATCCTATTGGCAGCCCAATGAAGAAGCATACTAACTCTTGTTGCAGAAGGTATCATAGCTTTTTTTAAACAAAAATCATCAATTTTCTTTTGCCCATACTTAATGACAATAATAAAATTTTAAAATGGGCACCTCCTGCATGAGAAATGAAAAAGATAAACATGATTACCAAATGCAAAGTCTGACATGCAATCAGATCATTTTGCATTTAATGGAAGCTGCCATTTTGTAAAAGGAAACTGCCTTTTTAATGGGTTTATTGTCCCACTGAATGTGAATCTGAATCATGAACTATGCTAGAGCATGGTGGATTGGCTCTCACTCTATGCTTCTCTCCTTCAATCAGTTTTAAAGAAAGGCTGGATAGGCTTGGACTTGTTTTTTTTTACGGCACAGGAGGTTGAGAGGTGACATTGTAGAGGTTTATACAGTCATGAGTGGTACAGTTAGGATTAATGATAAGTGTTTTGTTGACTCTTGGATGGGGGATTTCAAGGCTTGGGGGCCCATTTTAAGGTTCGAAGAGAGAGATTTTAAGAACACATGAAGGATTTCTTTTTTTTCACACAGAGGGTGGCCTGTGCTTGGAATGAACGTCCAAAGGCAGTGGTGGATGTAAGTACAGTTGCAAATTTTAAAAGATATTTAGATGTGCATATGAATAAGAAATGTTTAGTAGGATATGGGCCAAGAACAGATAGGTTAGACTAACTTAGTTTGGGATTGTGCCCAGCATGGACGAGTTGGACCGAAGGATCAGTTGGCCCTCCTTTGCCCTCCTTTGCTTAATTCTAAACTGTTCCTAATCTTTTGATTTACTACTTTATCTAGCAAAGTTCAATTACTTGTTTTTAAATCTAATGCTACATCTAAATTCTTGTTATCTAAGGTTGGGCCAATGTTCCTCTTTGATTATATTGTTTTAAATAAATAAATAATTGTTGCAATTCATGCATTTGTTTCTTTTATGTTCAAAGTTGCCTACAATCTACTCATTCTTTCACAATTTCTTTTGTTCAAATCAAGGAGCCTAATTTCAGATTGGGCTCTCTAGGAGAAGGTGAGGACTGCAGATACTGGAGAGTCAGAGTCGAAAAATCTGATGCTGTAAAAGCACAGCAGATCAGTTAGCATCCAAGGATCAGGACAGTCGACCTATCAGGCATAAGCCCTTCTCTAGCCCAATAAGGAATGCTAGGACGTTATGGTTACTTTTTCCTGAAGGATCTCTCACAACAAGATTATTAATCAACTCTTTCTCATTGTACAAAGCCAAATCTATGATAGCCTGTTCTCTAGTCATTTTCTCAATGTGCAGATAACAAAAACATCTTGCACACACTCCTGGAACTGACCCATTACAATGTGATTGCTAATCTGGCTTTACCAGTCTAAGCTTAGAGTGAAGTCATCCATTTTTATTGTATGGGGTGTGGAGTCAGTCAGCTCAGTTTGCTGGATAGCTAGCTTGCAATGCAGACTAATGGCAACAAGTGCAGGCTTAAATCTCAGACCAACTGATGTCACCAGTGTGGGACCCTTGGAAGACATAACTGGGGAATAGTCATGTAGCAGATCATTCAAATAAGTGCACCAGTCTTCACACTGTAAACATCCTAAAGGTAACAGATAAGCAAGGTGTTAATAGGAAGAAAGGTCTTGTATATATCTACTACAATGTACAAATCTATATTCAAGGTTTTTAAAATGGTTGCACACATAATGGAGGCACAATATCCCAGATCACAGGGGATTCTGGGAGTGTTCCAGCAAATTGGAATATTGTTAATGTAATGCTCCTGTTCAAGAATAGTGGGAGACAGAATTTTACTTGCCATTTTTCAGTCCAATCCTAGAAATCTTCCAGGTCTTATTGCATTTGAAGCAGTCGTATCCAAGTACAATGAGATCCTGACATTACCCAGGCTTGGGTTGAAAAGTAGCAAATACCATTTACACCATACAAATGCCAGGCAATGGCCATCTCCAATTGATTTAGATTTAGATTTTATTGTCATATGTACTAAAGTATAGGGATACAGGAATACAGTGAAAAGTTTACAAAGTCACCATTCACGGCACCATTTTAGGTACAAAGGTACCTTTGTCCAAAATCTTGGAAAAAATAATGAAAAAGTTTAAAGTTAAAGATTACAAAACTTCTGATAAAGTAGAAACAAACTGAAGAGTAACAGCCATAGGCTTGCTCCATGCTGGATTCCCAAACTACAACTCGCTCACTCCCAGACTGAGCTCACTCTCCCCCGCGCTGTGTTCTCTCTCCCACGCACAGTGCACTCTCTCCCCGCGCTATGCTCACTCTCCCCTGCATTGTGCTCTCTATCCCCCACACTATGCTCTCCTCCTCCACACTGTGTTCTCTCATCCCTGCACTGTGCTCACTCTCCCCCTCACTGTACTCACTCTCTCCCACACTGTATTCACTCTCCCCCACACTGTGCACTCTCTCTCCCCCTACCCTGCGCTCACTCTTCCCTGCACTGTGTACACTCACCTCTACACTGTCCTCACTCTCTCCTGTACTGTGCTCACTCTCTCTGCACTGTCTTAGCTCTCCCCACACTGTGCTCAGTCTCCCCCGCATTGTGCTCAATCTCCCCTGCACTATGCTCACTCTCCCCTCTACTGTGCTCACTCTGCCCTGCACTGTGCCTACTCTCCCCCACACTGTGCTGTCTCTCCCCTGCTCAGTGCTCACTCTCCCCTGCACTGTGGTCTCTCTCTTCTGCACTTTGTTCTCTTTTCCCCACACTGTGCTCACTCACCCCCACACTGTGCACTCTCTCCCCAACACTGTGCCCTCTCTCCCCCAGACTATGCTCATACTTCCCTAAGCTGTTCTCTCTCATCCCTGCACTATGCTCACTCTTCTCCGCACTGTGCTATCTCTCCCCCATACTGTACTGACTCTCGCCCACACTGTGCTCACTCTTGCCCGCACTGCATTTAGTCTTCCTCGCACTATGTTCATCTTCCCCAAACTATGTTAACTCTCCCCTGCATTGTCCTCACTCTCCCCTGCACGTCCTCACTCTCCCCTGCAATGTGCTCACTCCCACCCACATTGTTCTCTCTCTATCCCTCACTGTGGTCTCTCTCCCCCTCACTGTGCTCTCTCTCCCCCACACTGTGCTCACTCTCCCCTGCACTGTGCTCGCTCTCCCCGGCAGTGGGCCTGACCTCTCCCTCATCAAATCAGTCTCAGCCACACTGGGCACGCAGGCCACCGCTCTGCCATCTTGCAGCCAACTGCTAGAGCCTGGCCTAGGCCATCAGACAGCCTGTCTCCGACCTAGTTACCTGATGAAGGAGCAGTGCTCCGAAAGCTTGTACTTCCAAATAAACCTGTTGGACAGTAGCCATTGTCTGATTTTTAACTTTGAAATTCAATGGCATTGCCATTGCTATCAAAATCCTGGGGGGTTACCATTGACCGGAAAATGAACTGGACTCACCATATAAATACAATGACTACAAGAGCAGGTCAGAGGCTGGAAATCCTGCAATGAGTGACACACCATCTGATTTCCCAAAGCCTGTCCAGTTAGGAGTGTGATGGAATGCTCCCTACTTGCCTGGATTAGAACATAGAACATAGAACATTATAGTCCAATACAAGCCCTTTGGCCCTCAATGTTGTGCCAACCTGTGAAATCAATCTGAAGCCCATCTAACCTACACTATTCCAATCTCATCCGCATGCCTATCCAATGACCATTTAGATGCCTTTAAAGTTGGTGAGTCTACTACTGTTGCAGGTAGTGTGTTCCACGCCCCTAATACTCCGAGTAAAGAAACTACCTGTGGCTCAGTGGTTAGCTCTGCTTCCTCACAGCACCAAGGTCCCAGGTTCGATTCCAGCCTTGGGCGACTGCCTGTGTGGAGTTTACACATTGTTTGCGTGGGTTTCCTCCAGGTGCTCTGATTTCCTCCCACAGTCCAAAGATGTGCAGGTCAGGTGAATTGGCCATAGTGTTCGGTGCAATAGTCAGAGGGAAATAGGACTGGATGGATTCCTCTTCAGAAGGTTGGTGTGGGCTTGTTGGGCCAAAAGGCCTGTTTCCACACTGTAGGGAATCTAATCTATCATCCCTCAATTTAAAGCTATGTCTCCTTGTGCTCACCATCATCATCTGAGGAAAAAGGCTCTCACTGTCCGGTCTATCTAACCCTCTGATAATTTTATATGCCTCAATTAAGTCACCTCTCAACTTTCTTCTCTCTAATGAAAACAGTCACAAGTCCCTCAGCCTTTCCTTGTAAGACCTTCCCTCCATTCCAGGCAACATCCTGGTAAATCGCCTCTGAACGCTTTCCAAAACTTCCACATCCTTCCCATAATGGGTGACCAGAACTGTACTCCAAGTGTGGCCACACCAGAGGTTTGTACAGCTGCAGCATGACCTCATGATTCATGTAGCTCCAACAACACTCATGAAGCTTGACACCATTCAGGACAAAGCAGCTTGCATGATTAGCACAATATCCACAAATATCCACTCCTTCTGCCACTACCACTCAGTAGCAATAGTATGTACTATCTACAAGATGCCCTGCAGAAAGATCTTTAAACAGCACTCCCCAAACCCATGACCACTTCTGCCTAAGGGCAGTTGATATATGGGAAGACTGCCATCTGACAGTTCCCTTGCAAGCCAGTCACCATCCCGATTAGGAAATATATCATTGTTCATTCATTGTCCTTGGGTCAAAACCCTGGAATTCCTTTTCTATTGCCTTTGTGTGTCTACCTCCAGCACATGGACTACAGCAATTCAAGAAGGCAGCTCACCATTACGTTTTCAGGAGCAACTAGGGACAGGCAAAAGATATTGGCCCAACCAGTCATGCCCATATGCTATGAGTGATTATAAGAAAGCAGGAAACAACAGGCTAGTTAGCCTAGTATATGTCCTTTACTGAGGAAGGAACAGTAGGATATTTAGGATAGCCAAACACAATCAAACATGGTTTTGTGCTGTACTTTGAGAATACAGCAAGCAGAGTTGATAAAGGGAACTGATAGATGCACTGCTGTAATTTTGTATTATTTTATTTTCAGTATTTTTCATTCTGGATTAAAATGGAAAAAGGGTCTTTTTTTTCAATCCATGCCTTGTGGAACGAATTGCTCCACTTTTATAAATAACTTACTAAGATTTATTTACACTGCTGCCTTGTTTAACTAGTGGGGAAAGCTGTCTATAGATGCTCGAACACTAAGGTTTGTATGTCGATTGAGATTTGGCCAGCAACAGAGGCAAATTAGAGGGTAGATGAGAGTCATCACTGTGGAATTCTGGGAGAGATCGCTACAGTCATCACAACTATACAAGAGACCTCTGCAGGACACCCTCTGTGAGGTGGTGAACTTGGAGGTGGAGGTGGTGTAGAGTTATCACAGTGGAATTCTGGGAGATATTGTCATGAATCATCATAACTGTACAGGAGACTTCTGCAGGACACCCTCTGTGAGATGGTAGTAGACTGGGGGGTTGTTACAGTGGAGATCAGTACAAGACACCCTCATTGAATCAGATTATAGCAGTGATGTCACTGAGAGGCATTCTGGGAAATGGTACTGCTGTTTCCATGACTGGTCTAAACATAGCAGAGGGGCTGGTGTCATGGAGTGGTTAACTAGTTACTCCTCCCACCTCCCTGAAACAAAAATAAGTGCACTTTGAGGATGATAGGAAGGCTTTTCATCTCGGGAGTAGGTGTTCTGAGGGGTAGTGCCATTTGAGGAAAAAACGCCAAGAAGTTGTATTGGGAGACTTTGGTGACAGGGTGCTATGATGAGGCTCAGGTAAGGTTTTCTTTTTTTAAGAGTAATAGGGATGGGCACTGGAGCAGTTGCATGCTCCTCTTGCAGGATGTGGGAAGTCAGGATCACCACCAGTGTCCCTGCTGACTTTACCTGTGAGAAGTGCACCCAACCCCAGCTCCTCACAGAGTGAATTAGGGAGCCGGATGAACCCCGGATCATTCGGGAGGCTCAGGGATTGATTGTGAGAAGTTACAGGAAGGTAGTCACACCTAGGTTAGAAGATGAAGGTAGCTGGGTGATCTTCAGAAGAGGGAAAGGGAATAGACAGTAAGTGCAGAGAAACCTTGTGGTCATTCCCCTCAGTAGCAAGTATATCATTTTGAATACTGTCAGGGGCTGACCGACCAGGGGAAAGCCACAGCAGTCAGGCTTGTGGCACTGAGTCTGGCCCTGTGGTTCAGAAGGGAAGGGGGAAGAATAGGAGAGTGATAGTGATAGGGGATTGATTGATTAGGGGAACACACAGGAGATTCTGTGGATGAGAATGAGACTCCTGGATGGTATGTTACCTCCCGGGCACCAGGGTCAGGGACATCTCAGTTCGAGTCTATGGCATTCCTAAAGGGAAGGGTGAGCAGCTAGAAGTCATTGTACACGTCAGTACCAGTGACATAGTGAGGAAAGGGGATGGGGGTCATGCAAAATGAATTTAGGGAGTTAGGAAGGAAAGTAAAAAGAAGGACTTCAATGGTCATAATCACTGGGTTGCTACCTGTACCACACACTAGTGAGGGCAAGAATAGGAAGATATGGCAGACAAATACGTGGCTGCAGAGTTGATGCAGGGGGTGGGGTTTCAGATTTGTGAATCATTGGGTTCTCTTCTGGGAAAGGTATGACCTGTACGGAGGGGCCAGGTTACACCTGAACTCAAGGGGGACCAATATCCTTGTGGACAGGTTTGCTAGAGCTGTTGGGGAAGCTTTAAGCGAGGTCGGCAGTTAGTTGGGAATCTGAGTGTCAGGTCAGAAGATGCATCAGTTGGTGTAAATGTGGATGCAACAAGCAGAGAGACTGAGGAAGGGTAGACCAAAATGGCAAGAGGATGAGAGTCGAGGCAGAAAGGCAGAAGGAAACAATGCAGAGACAAGAGCAAAAGTTAGAAAAGCTAAAAGTAAAATTGGATAACAGAAACAAATGCAAAAGGCAGGGAGATTGCTGGATTCTAAAGGGACAATGAGTATAAGGGCACTTTATCTGAATGCCTATAATATTTGAAACAATGTGGATGAACTTGTTTTGCAAATTGGTATAAAGGGATATGATTTAGTTGCCTTTACAGAAACATGGTTGGAAGGTGGTGATGACTGGGAACTAAATATCCAAGGGTGTCAGATAATTAGGAAGAATAGGCAGGCAGGTGGGGTCATGCTCTTAATTAAGGATGACATAAGGGTGACAGGGAAAGACGGTATAGGATCCAAGGAGTAAAATGTTGAATCCATTTGGGTGGGGGTCAGGAATAGGAAGAGGAAGAAGTCACTGGTGGGAGTAGTCTGTAGGCCACCCAGTAATGATGCTACAGTGGCACAGCCGGTTAACCAAGAAATATCTGATGCATCTAAGAATGGAACAGCAATACGCATGAGGGGCTTCAACATGCACATTGATTGGCTGTATCAAGTTGGTCGGTAGAGTCAGACTTGAAGAAGGATTGATTGAACTCATTCGTGATAACTTTCTTACTAAACCTACAAGGGAGTGTGCAATCTTCGATCTGGTCCTGTGTAATGAGACAGGTAAAATTAATGATCTTGCAGTTAAGGATCCTCTCAGAAAGAGTGATCACAGTATGATCAAATTTCGTATACAAATGGAAGCTGAAATAGTATCATGTAAAACCAGGGTGTTATGCTTAGACAAGGAAGTCTATGATGGGATGAAGGAGTTGGCTAAATTAGACTGGGAACACAAGTTATCTAGTGGAACAGTTGAGGAACAATGGAGGACTTTCAAAGAGATTTTCCATAGTGCTCAAGGAAAGTATATTCTAGTCAAAAACAAGGACAGCAAAGGTAGGAAGAGCCAGCCTTGGATAACCATGGAAACAAAGGAAAGTGTCCAATTAAAAGCTGGAGATGGGGGAGATACTAAATGAGTATTTTGCATCAGTGTTTACTGTGGAAAAGGACATGGAGAAACAAATTTTGGGAAATAAATGGTGACATCTTGAAAAATGTCCATATTACAGAGGAGGAAGTGCTGGATGTCTTGAAACACAAAGAAGTGGATAAATCCCCAGGACCTGATCGGGTATACTCGAGAAGTCCGTGGGAAGCTAGGAATGTGATTGCTGGGCCCCTTACTGAGATATTTGTATCATTGATAATCACAGGTGAGGTGCTGGAAGAATGGAGGTCAGCTAAAGTGGTGCCACTCTTTAGGAAGGGTGGTAAGGACAAGCCAGGGAATTATAGACCAGTGAGCCTGATGTTGGTGGTGGGTAAGTTGTTGGAGGGAATCCTGTGGGATAGGATGTACATGTATTTGGAAAGGCAAGGACTGATTAGGGATAGTCAACATGGCTTTGTGCATGGGAAATCAAGTCTCACAAAATTAATTGAGTTTTTTGAAGAAGTAACAAAGAGGATTGATGAGGACAGAGCAGTAGATGTGATCTGTATGGACTTCAGTAAGGGAGACTAGTGAGCAAGGTTAGATCTCATGGAATACAGGGAGAAATCACCAGTTGGATACAGAACTGGCTCAAAGGTAGAAGACAGAGGGTGGTGGTGGAGGGTTGTTTTTCAGACTGGAGGCCTGTGACCAGTGGAGTGCCACAAGGATCAGTGCTGGGTCCACTACTTTCCATCATTTATATAAATGATTTGGATGTGAGCATAAGAGGTACAGTTAGTAAGTTTGCAGATGATACCAAAATTGGAGATGCAGCAGACAGCGAAGAAGGTTACCTCAGATTACAATGGGATCTTGATCAAATGGGCCAATGGGCTGAGAAGTGGCAGATGGAGTTTAATTTAGATAAATGTGAGGTGCTGCATTTTTGGGAAAGCAAATCTTAGCAGGACTTATACACTTAATAGTAAGGTCCTTTGTTGCTGAAGAAAGAGACCTTGGAGTGCAGGTTCATAGCTCCTTGAAAGTGGAGTCACAGGTAGATAGGATAGTGAAGAAGGCGTTTGGTATGCTTTCCTTTATTGGTCAGAGTATTGAGTACAGGAATTGGGAGGACATGTTGCGGCTATACAGGACATTAGTTAGGCCACTTATGGAATATTGCTGCAATTCTGGTATCCTTCCGATCGGAAAAATGTTGTGAAACTTGAAAGGGTTCAGAAAAGATTTGCAAGGATGTTGCCATGGTTGGAGGATTTGAGCTATAGGGAGAGGTTGAATAAGCTGGAGCTGTTTGCTCTGGAGTGTTGGAAGCTGACGGGTGACCTTATAGAGGTTTATAAAACCATGAGTGGCATCGATGGATAAATAGACAAAGTCTCTTCCCTGGGTGGGGGAGTCCAGAACTAGAGGGCATAGGTTTAGGATGAGACGGGAAAGATATAAAAGAGACCTAAGGGGCAACTTTTTCATGCAGAGGGTGGTACATGCATGGAATGAGCTGCCAGAGGAAGTGGTGGAGTCTAGTAAAATTGCAACATTTAGAAGGCATCTAGATGGGTATATGAATAGGAAGGGTTTGGAGGGATATGGGGCGGGTGTTAGCAGGTGGGACGAGATTGGGTTGGGATATTTGGTCAGCATGGACAAGTTGGACCGAAGGGTCTGTTTCCATGCTGTACATCTCTATGACTCAATGACTCTATGACTGAGGCTTACAAAGTAGCCAAGAGTAGTGGGAAACAGGAAGATTGGGAAAACTTTAAAGAGCAACAAAAAAAACTCACAAAGCACACAATAAACAAAGGAAAGGTAGTTTATGAATGCAAACTAGCACAGAATATAAAACAAATAGAAAAAGATTGTATAAATGTATAAAATGCAAAGGGTAGCTAAAATGGACATAGGTCTGTTACAGGTTGAGAAAGGGGAATTAATATTGGGTCATGCTGAAACAGACAAGGCCTTGAATAACTATTTTGTGTCAGTCTTCACAGTCTAAGATGTGCCTAACATGCCAAAGAATGATGTTAAGGATACAATGGGAGGTGAGGACCTCAATTCAATTGTTGTCACTAAAGGGGTAGTGTTGAGAAAACTTGAGGGTCTAAAGGTAGAAAAGTCCCCTAGTCCTGATGGAATGCATCCCAGGGTGTAGAAAAAAATGGCGTAAGTTCTGGTAGATGTGTTGGTGGTAACTTACCAAACTTCATTGGACTCTGGGCAGGTCCCGGCAGACTGGAAGACAGCAAATGTCATGCTGCTGTTTAAAAGGTACAAGGCAGGTAATTATAGGCCAGTTAGCTTAACATCTATAGTCAGCAGACACTGGAGGTTATCATTAAAGAAGAAATAGACATCTGGATGGAAAGTGTTCCATTAGGCAGACTCAGCATGGATTCAGGAAAGGAAGATCATTTTTGACAAACTTACTGGAGTTCTTTGAGTGTGTTACAAGTGTGGTGGATGGAGGGGAGCAGATGAATGTTGTACACTTGGATTTCAAGAAGGCATTTGATAATGTGTCACATAAAAGACACATCATAAGATAAGAAGGAATGGAGTTTTGGTGAATGTACTAGCATGGATAGAGGACTGGCTAACCAATAGAAAGCAGCGAGTGGGATAAATGGGTATTTCTCTGGTTGGAGAGCAGTGGTGAACGAGGTGCTGCAAGGGTTGATGTTGGGCCTGCAACTGTTCATGATATATGTAAATGAGTTGGAAGAAGAGACCGAGTGTAATGTATCCAAGTCTGCTGATGGTACTAAATTGAGTGGAAAAGCAAACTGTGTAGATGATGTGGAGGGTCTGCAGAGAGATTTAAATAGGTTAAGTGAAAGGGCAAGGGTCTGGCAGTTGGAGTACAAAGCAGGTCAGAGTATTATTTAAATGGTGAAAGATTGCAGCATGCTGTTATGCAGAGCGACTTAGAAGTGCTCGTACATGAATTGCTAAAAGCTGATTTGCAGGTGAAACAGGTAATCAGGAAGGCAAACAGAATATTGGCTTTCATTGCAAGAGAGATTTTATTTAAGTGCAGGGAGGTTCTGTTGCAATTGTACAAAATGTTAATGAGGCCCCACATTGGAGTATTGTGCGCAGTTCTGATGTCCTTACTTGAGAAAGGATGTATTGGCTTTGGAGGCAGTGTAGCGGAGGCTCACAAGGTTGATTCCAGAGATGAGGGAGTTACTCTGTGAAGAGAGGTTGCACCAGCTGGGACTGTAATCGCTAGAATTTAAAAGAATGAGAGCATATCTTATAGAAACATTTAAAATTATGAAAGGGATAGATAAAGTCAAGGCAGGCATGTTATTTCTGCTGGTGGGTGAGACTAGGATTAAGGGACATGGTCTCAAGATTAGGGGAGTAGATTTAGGACAGAGATGAGGAGGAACTGCTTTTGCCAGAGTGTAGGGAATCTATGGAATTCTCTGTCCAAGGAGGCAGTAAAGACAGCTTCATTAAATATATTCAAGACACAGTTGGAAGGGTTTTTGCATGATAGGGGAATTAAAGGTTATGGGGATAATGGAGGTAAGAGGAGCTGAGAGGATGGATAAATCAGCTATGATCTTAATGAGTGGCCATAGTAGGGAAGGAGTTCATCTTGCCCTCCTATCCCATCTGTTCCTCTCTTCTGCTGGTGTTTCTGATCTCATGCCCTCCCTCATTCTTCCTCTAACTCAACGAGAGCCCTGGAAGATGCTGATAAACAAGAACCTCCCTTTCTCCTCATGAATCCTATAAATTGTCATGTAATATGAGTAGTATAGTTCTTATTTTAAATAAAGAGAATTTTCCCAATCAATATTGGTAAGAGAGAAATTCTGGAGTATTGCAAATGTTTGCCAGAAAATTTCCTGACAGAAATCAACATTTTTCTGAACAACCATTGAACAGCAAAAAAAGGTGATAAAGTGCTCAAAAGCTTTTATGACCACTTGTTTACTCCTAATCAGCAGGTTGCTGTTAGGAGACTGTGTCAGTTCAAGTTCTAGGTACCAAAATGTCCTGAAGATTTCTTAATGAGTTCTAGCTGGCTGTTTGAGTGGTGTTCAGCTGCTTAATGATGCTCTAGGCAGTTGTTTTTTTTCTACACAAGCCTCAAATGCTTCACCAAAATGTTCCCAGCTAATAATGGTATAGGATATTTTAACATATACCTCAGAGGGCAGATGGCATCTCAGTTAATTACTCAGTCTGAAAGGTCCCCCTTAGTTTTTACATTCAAACTCTTCTAACTGAGAACGATGCAAGTGTTTGATTTGGAAAGTTAGTAGGCACCAACCAATTTGAAATCCAAAAGATTTAATCAAAACCAAATGAAGCAGCAGTGCTGTTTCTTACTCATGTTCACAGCATCCTGTAACACCCACAAAAATCCATGTACTGCTAAACATAAGGTGAGGGCTACAGTGGCTTTGGTGATAACACTTTGAACAGTCACTTAGCTTATTGACAAGAATCAGCAATACAATTTGGTCTTGGGAGTAGACATCAAGTTTGAGAAGAACAGACCTACACCAGCCAATGTCTTGAGGAGAAATGATGTTAAGAAGATAGAAAAATCTACTATTGTTTTTCACCAACACAGAAAACAGATATGTATTTTCCCAGCAGCGTTGAAGAATTTATTAGCTGTTGACTACAATGAATGTTTGTGTACAGCCTGTGGATCCAACTAAGTCACCTTCAACTAGACAGAGTCTCAGCAAGAACGTTCATTAAAAATGATTTGTCTCTTATTCAAACAACAGAACTGTAACTGATGATATTTACCAGGTTCATTCTTGTCTGTATTTAATAGAAAAACAGTGCAAAATTGCTATTCATCATGTATTGTTTTTTTTATATTCTCCATGTTTATTTATATCATATTTGAGAATAGTGGGCCAATTATAGTAAAATAACACCAAATCCCAAACCGAAGCAATAGAGTTTACCAGTAAATCTTTTAACTTGAAATGTACACAAAGGCATATGTTGTAAGCAATTGCCTTTGTAAGGTCATACACAGTTAATTGTAAAAGTATAAATCATGATAGTTATAACCTCCACTTGCATTTTATAATTAGCTTTAGGCTGCGAGGAAGTAAGTATACGTTTCTTTAGCCCCTCAGGCATCTGTTTTGTTTTCTCCTTGAGAACCTTAGTGTCTGTCTAACTTGGTGCTGGCGATCAATTAAATTTAAGTTTATCCAATAATTTGCTGCCCATATCCTAATTGATCTCACATCCCTTTCACTTTATCATTGCCATGCTCACTATTCTACTTTGGCTCCTGTTTCATCAGTGCTACTAATTCTATTCTTCCCTATCTCTGCAACCTGCTGGAGCTTTATAATCCTCTAAGGATTCTGTCTTTCTTCAACTCCACCTTGCTCACATCACAGGTGGCTGTGCCTTTAGTAGTACTTTACCTAAGCTCAGCAATTCCCTTTCTCAACCCTGTCTCCCAATCCTTCTTTAAGATGCCCCTTCACAGCTATCTCTTTCAACAAGGCTTTGGTCACTTGTCCTAATACCACCTTCTTTGGATTGGGGCTAGTGTTTATCCGATAAAGCTCTGGTGAAGCGCCTTAGTAAGTTTTCTGATATTAAACATGCTATACAAATCCAAGTTGTTTTTATGAACACATTCCCATGTCATTCAAAGGAGATGCTGACTGAAGAGAAAAGTGTTCTTGATCAAGGAGCCCTGAAACGCTTTTAAACAGCAGTTGTTTGAGTTATCGATTGTGTTGTGTGAGCATTTTGTATTTTATTCCGTACTTCAAACATACTTTAAAGATCCTTTATAGCTACAGTTGATCTACCCAGATGAAAATTGATAATAAATCCAGTTTCTTGCAAGTGACATTGAATAAAGCCCATTATAAATACCATTAACACATTGGTACAAATTGTTCACTGGATTAATGCAATCATACTTTTCCCCTTGTTAAAATGGCTAATTATTTTGCAACATGGGGTACATCATAATGCAGTGATTGTAACAAAGTCAGCCAAATAGACCTCTCGGAACATGAGTTCCCTGATTGAGACTGTTAATCTGGTTCAGTCAGGGAACCCTGGCTGAGAGTTATAAACAGGCTTGTCAGAGGCTCTGTTCACTCTCAGTGCTAGCTCAGTGTCATGTACTATAGGGAGAGGCTGAATAGGCTGGGACTGTTTTCCTTGGAGCGTCGGAGGCTGAGCGGTGACCTTTTAGAGGTTTATAAAATCACAAGGAGCATGGATAAGGTGAATAGACAAGATCTTTTACCTGGGTTGGGGAAGTCAAGAAGTAGAGGGCAGAGATTTTGGATGAGAGGGAAAAGACTTAAAAGGGACCTAAGGGGCAACTTTTCCATTCAAGGGGTGGTGCGCGTTTGGAATGAGCTGCCAGAGGAAGTGATAGAGGCTGGTACAATTACAACATTTAAAAAGGTATCTGGATCAGTATATGAATAGGAGGGTCTTTGAGGGATATGGGCCAAGTGATGGCAAATGAGACTAGATTAATTTAAGATATCTAGCCGGCATGGATGAGTTGAACTGAAGAGCCTGTTTCTGTGCTGTACATCTCTGTGACTCTATGCACATGTAAATAAGGATGACTGGTGATGGGATATCAGTCTTCATGCAGTTATTTCCCTTCCCATTTCAGTTAAATGCTCCATGAAATAAGGTCAAAAATCACACAGTACCAGGTTGTAGACCAACAGGTTTATTTGAAAACACTAGCTTTCAGAGCGCAGCTCCTTCATGAACTGAAGGAGTTAGGCTCCAAAAGCTAGTGTTTTCAAATAAACCTGTTGGACTGTAATTTGGTGTATGTGAATTTTGTCATGTGACTGGTGCCAACCCAGTCCAATGTCAAGACCCCCACTACATGAAATAAGGCAGCTGGTTTCTGATTAAACTTGTTCTGTGAACTGAATCGTTAAATGCCTATGTATTCAGCACCAACATTTAATGTGATCTCATTCACCCACTCACTGCCTTGCTAACTAACAATGGCTCCTGATTGGGCATTGCTTCAACTTTTTAAATTTTCATCCTCTTGTCTACATTCCTCGATGACCTCACACATCCCTAACATGCATTTGCATTTTTACACTCTCCATAAGATGCTTGTTTAAAACATCAATATTTTACATGGGGTGGAATCTTACCAGTCTCTGAATGGCATGGTTACGGGGGTTACAAGCAGTAGAATTGGGCGAGATGTTCGATAATTTCAATATCAAAGTCATTTTGCTATCTTGTTCATTTTTCTCAAGAGGCACGGCATGATTCTCACTAGTCAGTATTGTGATTGGTAATGCATGTTTAACAGCTTGTTAGCAGCACAACTTGGCATGGATTGGGATCTTACCAAATATGTGTTGGGATCTTGCCAAACACGCAAAATGACCCACTCTCACAAGTATCCTTCCATATGGATGAGGAAGGACATCAGTTCGACTGGGACAATACATTTATCCTAGGACAAGCCAAACAGAGACAGACACGAGAATTCCTAGAAGCACGGTATTCCAACTGGAACTCTATCAACAAACACATTGACTTGGATCCATTTACCACCCCCTGAAAAAAAACAGGAAATGACATCACCATATGAAATGATGTCACCACAGGAAATGAGATCGCCAACCCTAGGTAACTCAAACATATAAATAGAAACCAGGTTACACCACCAGTGCTTAATTCGGAGGCTCACTGAAGATGTTACCTAGTATGGTGACGAAATGTCTGAAAATGAACTTTCCAGCTCAGCGAGCAAACCTACATCCATGATTGTCACATTTCAGGATATTGTTTCTGACCGGAATAGATCTGTAAATTTGTGTTTCAAATCGAAGTCGTTTTGTATATGTTTAAAATTCTCTTTACAACTTTGTGTTGCACTTATTAATGAGCCAAGTACTTTTTTAAGTTAGCTATATTCTGTGGGTTACAAGAGTGGGTCAGACAACATCCAAGGAGCAGGAAAGTCGACATTTTAAGCGTAAGCTCTTCATCAGGAATATAGGGGTGGGGAGACAAGGTAACTGAGATATAAATGGGGGGGGGGGGGCTGAGGGAAAGGTCGCTTGGAATGCTCCTACCTCAATCTAACCATCAAACCAGAGGACAAGGTGGGGGGAGGGAGAGTACAATGATAGTTTGGTGCACCGACCTGTACACTGCTGATGCCAGGCACCAACTCGTGGACACCTCCTCCTACTGCCCCCTCAATCATGACTTCACCTCCCAATATCAAGCTATCATCTCCCAGACTATCCACAACCTCATCATCTCAGGGGATCTCCCTTCCACAGCCTCCAACCTCATAGTTCTGGAACCCTGCACTGCCCAGTTCTACATCTTAACCAAAATTCACAAATGTGACTGCCCCAGTCGACCCATTGTCTCCGCCTGCTCCTGTCCCATCAAACCCATCTCCACACACCGTCCTGTTCCCCTTGATCCAGGAACTCCCCCATACATTCGGGGCACCACTCACACCTTCTTTCATGACATTCGGTTCCCTGACTCCAATTGCCTCATCTTCACAATGAACATCAAGTCCCTGTACATGTCCATCTGCCACGGCGAAGGCCTCCAAGCCCTCTGTTTCTTCTTCTCCCACCGACCCAATCAGTACCTTTCCACCGATACTCTCATTCAATTGGCTGAATTGGTCCTCACCCTCAACAATTTCTCCTTCGAATCCTCCCACTTCCTTCTGACCAAAGAGGTAGCCACGGGCACCCACATGTGCCCCAGCTATACCTGCCTCTTCATCGGGTATGTGGAGCAGTCCATCTTTCGGCGTTCCACAGCACCATTCCACACCTTTTCCTTTGCTACATCGATGACTGTATCGGTGCCACCTCGTGCTCCCATGAGGAGGTTGAACAGTTCATCAACTTAACGAACGCCTTCCACCCTGACCTCAAGTTCACCTGGAACATCTTGCACACCTCCCTCCCCTTCCTGGACCTCTTCATGTCCATTTCCAGTGGCCGATTCAACATGGACATCTACTTCAAGCCCACCACTCCCACAGCAACTGGACTACATCTCCTCCCACACCCCCTTTCTCTGTAAAAATACTATTCCTTAGTCCCAATTCCTTTGCCTCTGCCACATTTGCTCCCAGAAAGAGCAATTCCATTCCAGAACTTCTCAGATGGCCTCTTACGTCTAGGACTGCAATTTCCCCTCCCATGTGGTCGAGGATTCCTGCACATCCGTCCTGTAATCTCATTCCTCCAACTGCAACAAATTTAGAGCCCCCCGATCCTCACCTTCCACCCCACTAATCTCTGGATACAACGCATCATTCTCCACTATTTACACCACCTACAGTCAGATCCCACCACCAGGAATATATTTCCCTCCCCAACCCCTATCTGCGTTCTGCGAAATTCTCGTAATTCACAGCTACCTTCCCACAAGCCCTATGCCCCCTCCCACTTATTTTTCAGCCCTGTTGGGCCACGCTCCTCATTCCTGATGAAGAGCTTACGCTCAAACCATTGATTCTCCTGCTTCTCGGATGCTGCCTGACCTGCTGTGCTTTTCTAGCGCTACACGTTTGACTCTGATCTCCAGCGTCTCTAGTCCTCACTTACTCTGACTGGTTAATACAAACCTGTTTCCAGAAGGAACCAAGTGCTCTGATACCTTTAGGAAATACAAGAAGTAATTGATACAACTGTGATCAAGGCAGGGGTCTTTTTAAAGATTCTTCAATAGAATGTGAGCATCACTGGCTGGGCCAGCATTGCGACAGGAGTAGGCCATTCAGCCCCTTGAGTCCGTTTCTACCTTTTAATGAGATCCTGGGCTGATCAGTGGCCTAACACCATATGATGCCTTTGACCCACATTTACTTTGCATAAATTTATCAATCCCAGGTTTAACTGATCTAGCATCCATTGCTATTTGTGAAAGAGAGCTCTCATTTATTGACTATCCCTAACTGACTTGATAAGATAACAGTGAGCTGACTACTTGAATTGCAATGGGATTTCAGGACACCCACAAACAGGTTCGAAAGGGAGTTCCAACACGATGACTCACCAACAGTGAAGGAGCAGCAATGGAGTTCTGTTTCAAGATGCAGCGTTGTTCGGAGAGACGCTTGTCTGTGGTGATGTTCTCGTGAGTCTGGTGCCCTCTTCCTCTTAGGTTCATGAGGTCATGGATTTTGAAGGAGGTCTCTAACAATGAAGAACACTCTATATCAAATTTTTCAAAGAATGCCAGAAGGCATTTAAGAACCAAAAACAGATCATTGGTCTAAACCGACAGCATGAAGAACAAAATCAGGAAGAGCAGTGAAACTACAAGAGGTACTTGACCTGCAAAACAAGACTTCTGGGGGATTTGTGGTACTGTAAATAGTTACGCAGGTTTTGGGATGTTACACTGAAGGGGAGAATATGTTCATGTAAAATGATCAATGATGTAACTGAGATTACCATGACAGAAGCAACAAGTCTGAAATGGAGACTGAGAGAGAAGCAAAACTCTGTACTAGATAATAGCAATGTATATGGTGTGAGCAAAGAATGTGAATTATTTTTCCAGGTCCATGCCCACATGACTAGCAGAGTAGAACTGATAAGGATCACCAACTGAATCAGCTTGAATGGGACTAGGAAAAACCCAGCCAGACATAAAGGACAGACTGGATGATGGTCAAGCCCATCCCAACATCAACAATAAAATGTTGGGATTTACAATGTTTCACAACAGCGAGATACAAGACACAGCAATGATACTTCCATTTGTGAGAAGACCAAAAACTAGGAGTTACAGATATAGTGTAGTCTTTAATCAATCTAATAAGGAATTCAAGAGAAATTTCTTCACCTAGTGGTTAAAACATACCACTCTACAACACAGAGTAGTTGAGGTGAATCGCTTAGACACATTTAAACACACTGGGGGAAAGCAATAGAAACATATGCTATTTTGACACCATAGGAGATTTCTTCAACTCCTTTTTTTCTTACACTATCAGCCCACCTTTTGTGGAGACTAATTACTGGAGTGGTTCAGTTGGCTAAATGGTGTTGAGATAAAGGATCAGATGTGATCATGTTGAATAGCAGAACAGATTCAAAGGGCCGAATGGCCTACCCTAGCTCAAAGTTTCTAAGATCTGGCTATTTTAATTCTTGGATTCCCTAGTGCTGCACTGAGAGTTTTATGGACTCTGAGAATTTGGATGTGAGAAATTCAGTGGGAGCATGTATTATTGAAAAAAAGGAAATAATGGGATATCAGGAGAAAACATAGGCATGTGAATTCTGGAAATTGAACTTTCTGTCATCATTTGTAATAATTTTAAAATTGCAACAACTAGCTCACATCAAATGCAAGCATGGCTTATACTTTGGGAACTGTGTCACTTTTAAAATATTCTCAGTAAGTCCTTCTTGTTCAATTCCTTCCCACTAAAAAGTGAATAAGTAAAGACAAAAATAACTTTCTTTTTTTTCTGAAGAGAATGGTTGAATAGTGAGACTTGGTACAATGAAGAGTAAATGAAATTGATTGTGGAAAGAATCATGGAAAATAATGGAAATTTTCAGCAGGTCTGGTAAAGTCTGCAGGGAGGGAAAGCTATGAGGAACTGTCTGAATGTTACTCAGGGCTGAATTTTATTGTCTGCTGTGGTCCCCACATTCCATGTAAAACGTCAACTGTAACAACCATCCAAACTACAATGGTCCCACTGTCCTTGAAAGTCCTGCTGACCTATAATAGAGTGAAACAGGGATTCCTTCCTGAAGGAAATTCTTAGAAATGTGCCAGCCAATCTTTGTCCATCTTTTTTCTCTTTCCAATTTTCCCTTTATTAATGTAATCATCTCAATCTCAGTAATTCACTTATTGAAATGTTTCTCTCCTCTAGGTACCCTCTACATAAAGGGTTCTCTTAAGCTCTCTTCTCACTCTCTTGGTGCTAATCACTGATTCTATCAGCAGTGGAAACAGACTTTCCTGTTTTACTGTACCAGCATCTGTGTTGTTTTAAAGTCCTCTCAAGTGTCATCAAGACACTGCTACTGTCTCCCCTTATAATTATAGTTTACCAGCCTTGGCATGGCTTTAATGAATCAATGTTGTACACTGCTCTCCAGTCTTGAAGTACGCAAAGTACCCAGAACTGTTATCACCTCTTCACTCATGTGACCTGTGTCTCTTTTACTAAAATCCCAAAAACTATTTATCGCTTCATCGATCTGCCCTCCTGCTTTGATCTCAAATGCCTCTGTATTTTTTTTCCACACACCTCAGCATTTTGCTAATGAGTGTTTGATTCGGTTTCCTGTTTTATTTTCCCTCTCTGAAAACCTATTATTTCACACTGGCAAGCACCACTTTTACTAAATTGAACCTGCCATTTACCTTAAAGTCTGTTCCATCCTCCTGAAGTCATTGTTAAACTCCTTTCTTTGTGTGAGCAGAAAGTTTCAGTGCATTTCTGCCTCGACTTGTCTACATGGGATGATAGAATGATGTAGTACAGATGGGGTCATTTAGCCAATTATTTCTTTAAAAAGACCAGTTCAGTGAGTCCCATCTCTTAGCTGGTGAAATGTTTTTCCTGTAATAATTCATAGAACATTTCTCCCAGACATTTCAAAAACAAAGGGATTGATGCAGCCAATCCTCCGGGTTCAAAGACTCTCATTCTTATTTCCCTTCCTTGTTAGTTAAATTAGCAATTTCCTGAATTGCTCCAATGGTATTTGCGTTTCTGACTTCCTAATAGCTTTTAAAAAGCCTATCCTACCCACAATTATTGGATAAAATGTTCAACTTCAAAGGGGAGCAGATGAAAAAGGGGCACTGCAATGTCAGTCACCCAATGCCTGCCTCTATCTCTTTCCCTTCCACCTAATGCAGGTTTATAATAGGTGACCAATGGAGCTACTAACTCTTTTCTGTCCTTGGTCAAGGTAAAGCTGTTTCTCTTTTTAATGGCTGTGCTCACAGTTAACCCTTACCTCATGAAAAGTACTTTCTCCATCATCAAAATGCTGGGGAAATATAAGCTTGTATTCTGGAATTTCACGAATGGGTTTCTGGTGTTCTTACATGTTGACATGGCAGATGTGTGTAATGGGACAAATGATATGTTGTGTGTTTTAAATTATTTCCAAAGACTGCATGGACTTTACTTAAGAAAATTACTTTGCCTTGTTCAGCTACACCAGTCTCTATTGAGATAGGAACTCTAGCCTGCCTGGAGAAATGCTCACATGAACACAGTGAAGCAATGGGAAATATCACTTACTAAAATTTATTCTAATTACAGATCTTTCAGTTGCGATCATTTCCTCATTGTTTGTTTTTTTTCTCTGCTCTCTCAAAATTATGCACTTACATTGAAATTGACTGATACCATTAGCCTTCCAATAACTCGCTGAAGGGACCATTTTTCAGGCAATTGTTAATTCAATGCTGTCAGTTGTTGGTTGTACTCTTGTCTCTGGTTCAGAAGCTTGTTGGTTTAAGCCACACTGTTGATATTGTGAGTGTAATACTGACAGCAGCGTTGGAAGTGCTGTCTTTGCAAATGATGCAATAAGCCACAGCCCTGTCTGCTCAGTTGAGTGAGCGTAATTAATTGTATGGATTATTTGAAGAAAAGAATTCTGCTCTCTGTGTTTTGCCTAATATTAATCTTTCATTGTGAATCATTAGTAAAATGATCTAGTCAGTTATCTTGCTGCTGTTTACCTGAATGTATGTGTGAATTGGCTTTTTTTATTTTTACAAGTGTTATGATCCCAGCTGATAGCAATATTGGATGGGTCAGATCTCAGAATGAAACTGGCTTGACAGCTTGAGTTTTATTTTTGCAGTTGGTCACTGTAGGAACATATTTACACAAGACGCCTTAACAACAGAATATAAGACTATTACAAAAAAAAATGAAACTATATTTCAGAGAAATATCCCCCATATCTCAATGCTAAAGGTTTACTGAAATGAATTTCCTCTGTTTCCTTGGGTTGCTGAGACAGTTTTATGATTCCTTTCGGAGTCCACTGGCATGAGCCTTTCACAAATTTTAGGGCCTAAACATGTTCAGTCCTAACAACTTGAGGTTTTCCAGACAAGCTGTCCTGGCTTAGAAGCTTCAGGAACTAAAAGTGTCACTCGAGCTATGGTAACTGGTTCCCTTAGACTGAAGGCTTGATTCTCCTGTCAGATGAAAACATTCTCCCTTCTGAATTGAAATTCTTATTCTTCTGATCTGAAGTCAGTATCTGACTTAATAGCCTCTGGTCTGTTTTAAACTCAGCAGTAGCAGTGTTCTATCCATTATCATCATAGATGTTATGTCAGACACTTGACTGAAGTCACAGTCTTTATTGGAAGTCATGTTCCAAATGACTTTCTGATCTTTAAGGAAGCACCTTCACAGACTAAGCAAACTCCACCTGCTTCTATTTTAGCATCCAAATTTGAAATGGTAGGAATATATGCTATACACCTGTCATTAAACGTCATTCACCCAGTGACCACATGTTAGAAATACTTCCTTGACTGTATAATGCTATGAAGTATCTGATGTCATGGAAGGAGACATAGAAATTGAAGTTTTTCTTTTGTGTTGGGGCACTGCTGTTAGTCAGGTCAATCAAATTTCCATCCGCAGACATTTTCAATCATGTGCAAAATTGGGAGAGCTAAGGCCACAGACCAGTCAAGCAACAGTCTGACACTAATGGAATCAATGTTCCAGTCATTTCCACCACCATCCCTTGCCTGATAGGCAGGACTCTAACAGAAGAAATTATGGCACAATAGTATACAGACAAAAGGAGATGTCAGGGGAGCCCTCATTATTGATTCCAGATCTCAGGAATGTGGCTTTCTGCTGATTACCATCGATTGCACTTCTGCAACTGATGAATCAATAGTTCTCAAATTTGAAGACAACTTGGAAGAGTTATTAAGGGAAGCAAAGACACAGAATGTACCCTGGCTGAGAGGCTTTAATGGTTACCAGAAAGAATGGCTTGATAGCCCTATTACTGATCAAGCTGTCAAAGATATATTCATAAAGTCATACAGCATGGAAACAGAACCTTAGGTCCAATGGTAGACTGGTTAGCAAGGTGAGATTACATGGAATACAGGGGGCTTGAAGGTAGGATGCAGAGTGTGGAGGTGAAGGGTTGTTTTGTGGACAGAGACACGTAGACCAACAGTGTACCATAAGGATCAGTGCCGGGTCCTTTGCTTTTTGTTATTTATTTAAATGATTCGGATGTGAACATAGGAGGAATAGTTAGCAGGGTTGCAAATGACACCACCAAGTTGGTGGTGTAGTGGACAGTAAAAAAGATTTCCTCAGAGTGCAATGGGACATTGATCAGAAAGGCCAATGGGCTGAGGAGTGGCAGATTGAGTTTAATTTAGATAAATGTGAGATGCTGCATTATGGAGCACAAATCAGGGCAAGACCTAAAAACATAATTGAATTGAATTGAATTGAATTTATTGTCATGTGTACCGAAGCACAGTGAAAAGCTTTGTCTTGTGATCAATACAGGCAGATCACAGACTTAAGTAGCATAGATAAGTAAGTAATAGGTAAACAGCGGCAAAAACAAAATCACAGGTACAGGCGAATGCTAAGAGTTTGTGAGCCCATTCAGTAGTCTAACAACAGTAGGATAGAAACTGTTTCAAAACTGGGTGGTGCATGTGTTCAGGCTTTTGTACCTTCTCCCTGTTAGTAAAGGTTGTAGAAAAACATTGTCAGAGTGGGATGGATCTTTGAGAATGATGACTGCCTTTCCTTGACAGCGGGCCTGGTAAATGGATTCTATAGATGGGAGGTTGGTCTTTGTGATTGTCCGGGCCGAGTTCACCACCCTCTGTAACTGTCTCCAATCTTGAATGGTTCAGTTTCCATACCAGGTAGTGATACATCCAGACAGAATGCTCTCAATGGTGCACCTATAAAAGTTGGCAAGGGTATTTGCCATCATACTAAATTTCCTCAGCTGCCCGAGGAAGAAGAGATGTTCTTGGGCCTTTGTAACCAGTGCGTCCACATAAAGAGTCCACGAAAGCTTGTTGTGGATGACCACTCACAGGAGCTTGACATTCTCCACTCGTTCCACCTCTCATGAGGGGCATGGGTAGGGTGAATAGTCAAGATCTTTTCCCCGGGGTAGGGGAGTCCAAAACTAGAGTGCATAGGTTTAAGGTGACAGGGGAAGGATTTAAAAGGGACCTAAGTGGCAACTTTTTCACACAGAAGGTGGTGGGTGTGTGGAGTGAGCTTCATCTGGCAGTTCCTTCCACATACAATCCTCCATCTGTGTGAAACATTTGCTGCTTAAATCTCTTTTAAATTTTTCCCTGTCACTTCAATGGCAAGGTCCTGGGGAGTGTGGCTGAACAAATAGCCTTTAGGGTGCAAGTTTATAGTTCCTTGAAAGTGGAGTTGATTATGGACAGATAGTGAAGAAGGCATTTGATATGCTTGCCTTTATTGGTCAGTGCATTGAGCATAAGAGTTGGGAGGTCATGTTGCAGATGTGCAAGTCACTGGTTAGGCCACTTTTGGAATATTGTGTTTAATTCTGGTCTTCCTGCTTTAAGAAGGATTTTGTGAAACTTGAAAAGGTTCAGAAAAGATTTACAAGCATGTTGCCAGGGTTGGGGGGTTTGAACCATAGGAAAAGGTTGTGTAAAATGGGGCTATATTCCCTGGAACATTGGAGGCTGAGGAGTGACCCTAAAGTGGCTTATAAAATCATGAGGGGTATGGGTAGAGTGAATAGTCAAGATCTTTTCCCTGGGGTAGGGGAGTCCAAAAGTAGAGGTCATAGGTTTAAGGTGACGGGGGAAAGATTTAAAAGGAACCTAAGTGGCAACGTTTTCTTGCAGAAGATGGTGTGTGTATGGAATGAGCTTCCTCTGGCAGTTCATTCCACATGCAATCCTCCCTCTGTGTGAAAAATTTGCCGCATCGGTCTTTTTTAAATCTTTCCCCTGTCACCTTAAAATAATGCCCTTTAGTCTTGAAACCCCTTACTAGAATGAAAGGAGCTTTGCTATTCACCTTATCTATGCCCCTCATGATTTTATAAACCTCTATAACGTCACCACTCAACATGCTAAGCTCCAGGGAAATAGGTTCCAGCCTATGCAGCTTCTCCATGTAACTCAAACCCTTTAGTCTCAGCAACATTATTGTAAATCTTTTCTGCACCCTCTCCAGTTTAAGAATATCCTTCCTATAGTAGAGTGAACAGAACATGGTCCTTGAAACGTGGCCTCAGTAATGTCCTGTACAACCTGACAAGACCTGCAACACATGATAAGCAAACCATCAAGAGGGAAACATTTACTCACTCTTACCCTCACAAACATGTAGCACAAATGCATATGTTCCTGACAGTATTGCTCAGAGTTACCCCTCATTGTCTTTGTAGAGTCACAGAATGTACAGCATGAAAACAGATCCTTCAGTCCAACTCATCCATGCCAACCAGATATCCGAATGTAATCTAGATCCATTTGCCAGCTTTTGGACCATATCCCTCTAAACATTTCCTCTTCATATACCCATCCAGATGCCTTTTAAATGTTGTAATTGTACCAGCCTCTATGACTTCCTCTGGCATCACATTCCATACATGCACCACCCTCTTCATGAAAAAGTTACCTCTTAGTTCCCTTTGCAATCCTTTCCCTCTCGCCCGCTTTATCCTTATCATTTGTACAGATGTGCTGGTTTCCAACATCATTGCAGGTGGGAATATGTGTGGAGCCTTTTCTTTTGGTTAGATTATTAATTGCCTACCACCATTCATGACTGGTAGGACTCCAGCTCTCTAGTTCTGGACACTCCCACCCCAGGGAGAGTCCTATCCATGCCCCTCATGATTTTATAAACCTCTATAAGGTCACCCCTCAGCCTCCCATGCTCCAGGGAAAACAGCCCCAGCCTATTCAGCCTCTTGCTGTAAGTCAAATCCTCTGACTCTGGAAACATCTTTGTAAATCTTTTCTGAACCTTTTCAGGTTCCACATTATCCTTCCGATAGGAAGGAGATCAGAATTTCATGCAATATTCGAAAAGTGGCCTAACCATATTGTCCATCTGTTGCACAACCACAATGTCAAATGGGACATGCTGTAACTGAAGGCTGGGCATACATGAGGCACTGTGGATCATTAACAAGAACAACATTATATTTAATCATAGTCTATAATATCACAGTCTGGCATATTCCTCATTCTGCTAATATGACCATCATGAGATCAGGCCTGGTTCAACAAGGTGTGCAGGATGCCAAGAGCAGTTCCAAACATGTCAAAAAATGAATTGCCAACATAATGAAGCTTCAATTTGGGACTACAGATGCTGAATGGTGGAAATATCATTTTATAAATAATGCTTTGCAGTCCCATAGCCAACAGATCAGATAAACAAGCTGGAGTCCTACCAGTCATGAATGGTGGTAGGCAATTAATAATCTAACCAAAAGAAAAGGCTCCACACATATTCCCACCTGCAATGATGATGGAAACCAGCACATCTGTACAAATGATAAGAATAAAGCGGTTGCAATCAACTTCAGCCATAAGTGCTGATTGGATCCATCTCAGCCTCCTCCTTAATTCTTCAGCATCGCAGAGGCCAGCCTTCCCTCAAATTGATTCACTCCACATGATCTTATGAAATGGTTGAAGGCACTTGATGCTGCAATGGTGATAGGCCCTGCTGACTGAGTGGGCAAGTTGTTGGAGGGAATCCTGAGGGACAGGATGTACATGTATTTGGAAAGGCAAGGACTGATTAGTCAACATGGCTTTGTGCATGGGAAATCATGTCTCACAAACTTGATTGAGTTTTTTGAAGAAGTAACAAAGAGGATTGATGAGGGCAGAGCAGTAGATGTGATCTATATGGACTTCAGTAAGGTGTTCGACAAGGTTCCCAATGGGATACTGGTTAGCAAGGTTAGATCTCATGGAATACAGGGGGAACTAGCCATTTGGATACAGAACTGGCTCAAAG
>NC_057739.1:10839750-10867906 GCF_004010195.1 Chiloscyllium plagiosum | reverse complement strand
TTTCCCTGAGATGGGGGAGTCCAGAACTAGAGGGCATAGGTTTAGGGTGAGAGGGGAAAGATATAAAAGAGACCTAAGGGGCAACATTTTCACACAGAGGGTGGTATGTGTATGGAAAGAGCTGCCAGAGGATGTGGTGGAGGCTGGTACAACTGCAACATTTAAGAGGCATTTGGATGCATATATGAATAGGAAGGGTTTGGAGGGATATGGGCTGAGTGCTGGCAGGTGGGACTAGATTTGGGTTGGGATATTTGGTCGGCATGGACGGGTTGGACCGAAGGGTCTGTTTCCATGCTGTACATCTCTATGACTCTATGACTGAAGTTCCTGTCGTATCGACACCCTGAGCCATTTCTTCCCAATACAGGTCTTGCCTGCAGTGAAGAACCACCAATCATCTATCTGCCTGGGTTTGACAGAAGGCTATGTTGTCCAAGTCAGCCAGTTGGATTGAAGAAGCTTGCCACCATCCAGTTAATTGGCAGCACCTTCACCAGCTTAAGCATTCACTGTCTCCATCATTGACAAATAATGACAGCAACATCTATCTATACAAGATATATTGCGAGAACTTGCCAAGGGTCTTTCAATAACAATGTTGAAATGTAAAACTTCTGTCTCTTTCGCAAGGTGAGCAGAAGATAGAAACATTGCCACGTAGATGTTCCTTTGCATGGCACATACATCCTGATTGAAAGTACTTTATTGCTCCCTCACTTTTACTGCTTCTATATCCTGGAACTTGTTTCCTAACTGCTCTTACCTACACTACACGGACTGCAGTTGTTCAGGAAGGCAGTTCACCACTGACTTCAAAAGTCAAAAGTCAAATGTTGGCCTAGCTAATGACATTAGCATCCCATGGATGTTTCTTTTCAAAATCAATAATCACCAATGGGGCATGGTAATTTTCTCCCTGCCACCACCCCATCCTTAAGTAAAATACAATCATTTGTTGTGGACAATATTGGCTTGGCCACCATTTATTTGCTATCTCTTGTTGCCTTTGAGGAAGTGGTGGTGAGCTATTTTCTTGAACTGCTGTAGTCCCTTTGTTGTAGGTAGTTGGGGAGTGAGATCCAGGATTGTGATTACTGACACTGAAGGAATGGCAACACGTTTCAAAGTTAGGGTGGTGAGTGGTTTGGAAGTGAACTTGGAAGTAGTGATCTTCTATTGCCCTGGTCGTCAGTGCCTGATGCCAGTTTCAGCAGTCATTCTGCTTCTCTAATGAACTTAGCCAGGTCACAAAAGGCCATGGAGGTATTGTCAGACACTCAGTGGGGCATTATTAATGGGGCAAAACCACATCAGTGAACCAGCCACTGAAAGTCTGGTAAAAAAACATCTTCTTGAAGTCATATTTTTCCTGGTTTGCCTTACATTTTTATTGTAAATGGAAAAGTATTAAGATAATAAATGAAGAGATCAAAGACTGAGTATAATTTTCAGACAAAAATACAGCAATCTCAAAGAATGTTGTGCATCTGTAGAAGGCACATGAACATTTACATCTGAGGTAATTCATACCCTCAGGATTTCAGGTTCACGACTTGAGCAGCAATGTGGTAGACTGGATATCCTACCCCCTTTCAGTCTCCATCCCCATCTTTGAAATTGATGGAAATAAACATTTAGCTGTTTCTAGAATGACAGTACTGGATGCGCTGGTGGAGATAGAGGAAAGTGATTAAAAGTGGAAAAACATACCTCTATACTCCCTACAACTTTATAACTTGCCCCATGAGATGGGATAGCTTGTCTCCATGTGAATATTAATCTGCCTTTCCATGGGTGATGACACACACACACACACACTCATACACTCACACGCACTCACAATCACATATTCACACTCTCTCACACATTCACACACATACACAAACTTACACACACTCAGACACAGAGACACACACACTCAGACACATACACACAGACACGCATTCACACTCAGAGACATACACACAGACACACACTCACACTCATCTTTTAGCCTGAAAAACAGATCTTAGCAAAGTTGACAGCAGACAGTCAGCTCTCTCTTCCACTGCAAAACATGATGCCACAGACAAACAGCCAGAGTATAGCAACAGAACTGCTTACAGCTGACAGGAATCATTTATGCAATTGAGCATCAATGATGGCCTGCAGTTGGGAAGGATGGAGTTGAGGTGTTCACACATCATAAAGCATGGCAGTGCATCTCAACTAGTTTATGGATTCTGATATTAAATTATGCCTTGCATTATCTCTCAACAATTTTGTAGATGTGTATGCATAATTATCCAGCACAAATATTGATCTTTCGCACAGTAAATGTACCTGCACTTGATGTGAGGATCACATTTATATATCCTGTTAATATCTTTCCTATCACACTATATCAGTGGCACCTTCATTATTGTAAAGCAGCATATGCTTTGACTCCCTCAAGGGAGATGTGCTAGGAATAAAGTCTGGTGCAGTTTTGCTTGAAGAACAACACTTACTTGCTCTTTATGATGTGCACACTTTGTCAAACAATTTTTTTAATACTCATGCTTATTGCTATTCATCTTACTTAACTCTGACTGAACTCACTGCTGTCAGTTTCCAGAATGAGGGATTCTGTTACTTAATTATCTCAGTCATCTCTGCAGCCTACCCTCTCTAGAGACAAAGTAGCACCCATGCGAGGCCTTGACAGTAAGATTTTCTTTTTGCATATCTCCCCAGTTTCATTCTGTGGCTGTGGATGTTCTCGGATGCTGGGTTGCCGGGTGAGGCAGAAGCTGAGTCAAGGCCATGTCTGTGGCAAGACAAGAAAGCAACAACACTGATGGGTAGAGATAAGTCAATTGTTCAGTCCAGAACTGCAGAGACTAATGACATCATAGAAGCAGGGATCTCTGTGTCTTAGATGGAATGTGGCAATGGGACTAAATGACTTGGTCTCTCATACTTCTTCCAAAACAGACAAGCTCAAAACTTCCCAAATCAGATCTCATCTTCACAGTTTTGCCCTCCCAGTTATATCAACAAGTTGCGTTTATGAAACTCCTTGAATGTCAGATATTCTCAGGTACCTCACAAAGAGTTATGGAAAAAAATTCGACATCAGCCCAAATAACTCTTCTGTGTGTTAGGAGAGATGACTGAAATGGTTGGTCTGCTCTAAGAAGTATCTTAGAAGACGTATTCATCACACAAGTCCGCCTTCCGTCCATTGACTCTATCTACATTTTTCCTTGCCTCTGGAAGGCAACGTATCTAATCAAATTCCCCTCTCAGCCCATTATTATCTTTTCTAAATTCTTTCATTGGGCTCAAGATACAAAAACTTGAGCACATGTACCAACAGATTCAAGAACAGCTTCTTTCTAGCTGTTATTAGACCGCTCATTGAATCTCACAAATTTTAAATTTAATGCTGATCTCACTCTTTATGCACCTTTACTGCAGCATAACATTATATTTTTCACTTTATTCCATTGCCTTATTTGTATGCGTCATCTGTCTGTACTGCAAGCAAAACAAAACTTTTCACTATACTTAGGTACATGTGACAATAATAAATCAAATCAGCAAAAAAAAAGATAGAGGTGAACAGGTTTAGGGAGGGAATTTAGTTGAAGGTATGGCTACCAATATTGGAGTGATTAAAACTAGGGATATATGAAAGGCCAGAATTAAAGGAGTGCAAAATCTCAGAGAGTTGTATGGGTACAAATTGTTACTGAGAAATGGAAAGGAGAGGCCATAAAGGGTTTTGAAGCAGGATAAGAATTTTAGTGTTTTGATACTATCGGACTGGAAGCCAATATCAATCAGTCACTATGATGGATAAACAGGATGGCATGAGTTGGGATACAAACGTTTTTGATGGGCTTACGTTTAGGGAGAGAGGAAGCAGAGAGGCTGAACAGTCAAATCAATAGGTAACAAAGACATGGATGATGGTTTCAACAGCAGCTGAACTGAACTGAGGCATGGGAATAGGTGATGTTATGGATTGCTGAGTTGACAGTTATGGTGTTGGAGTGGATGTGTGGTCAGAAGCTGAACTCTGGATTATAAGTTACAAACAGTCTGGATTAGTCACAGATAATTGCTCAGGACAGGGATGGAGTTGAGGGCTAAGGGGCAGAGCTTGTGGCTGCGATGAGACAGTGGCTTTGGGCTTCCAAATATTTACTTGAAGGAAACTTTTGCACATCCAATTGTGGATGTTAGTCAAGCAGTGTAACAAATTGGAACAAGTGGGCATGCTCAGAGAGTTGATGGAACAGGTGGAGCTGGGTGTTGTAAGTATGCTAGTTATAACACCAGGGGTAAGTAGGGGGTGGGGGAAAAGGTAGGTGGGATGGTGATAGCGGACGCAAGTAGGAGGTGATTGTGTGAAATCAGTGGGGAGGGTGTAGCAGATAGGTGGGAAGGAAGATGGACAGGTAGGACAGATAAAGAGGGCTGGAGGAAGAACACCTGATCTTCCACCTTGGGACCTTCAGCATAGACTTCATCAGTTTCCAAAACTCCCCACCCCACATCTTATCCCACATCCAACCTTCCAACGTGGCATCGCCCTCTTGAACTGTCCTACCTGTCCATCTTCCTTCCCACCTATCCACTCCATGCTCCCCAGTGATCTATCACAACCACCTCCTCACTGAATCTACCTATCTCCATCCCATGACCTTTATCCCAATCCCATTCCCACTCCCCAATTGATCGATCAGACCCTTCCCTCTCCACCAAAATGTTGACTCTCCTGCTCCTTAGATGCTGCCTGACCTGCTGTGCTTTTCCAGCGCCACATTTTTCGACCCTGACTCTCCAGCATCTGCAGTCCTCGCTTTCTTCTAGTTTTCATACCACCCACCTCAGTCTATCAGAAAAACCTGGCTGTACAAATATCAATTTCTTCATGCTCTAATATGGAAATAGAGTAAAAGGATGAGTACCTAATACAGATTCCTGGGGGAAAGCATAGTCACATTAGTACCAGTATATTATCCTTCTTCTCTGCCTCTCCCACTTAACAAATTCCCTTCTTGTCGAAAAGTATGGTGCTGGAAAAGCACAGCAGGTCAGGCAGCGCCTGAGGAACAAGAGAGTTGCTGTTTCAGGCATAAGCCTTTCATTAAGAGTTGAGAGGAGGCAGAGTGATAATGGGATATCCATCACATGGAGAGATGGAATCAAACTTCAGAAGACAGATAACCCTGTCAAATAGTAAACTGGACAAAGATGATCAACAAGTGAGATTTTCAGGTTACTATGAGGAGAGAAAATGCCACAATTTGCCTTCCCACCAACTAGGTCTTGTCATTCCCACATCAGGCATCACTTCCATTCTATCCTGCCATTAGTGACATCACTGGCAAGATAAATTGGATGGTATGCTGTGACTGACGTTTATATGTCACTGTTGAGAAGGAGCAGTCATTGGCCTGCTATCTGAAGCAGTGATAGGGCAATTGAGGTCATATTTTGGGGGAACTGCATTCCTGATTTTCTGCATTTTGCCATCACTGTCTCACACAATTTGAGATGGATATCAAAGAAAAATGAGACTTTTATTTCCCAGATTTTCCTTCAGTTTAACCCTATGGCCAAATATTTAGTTTATTCTTGTTATTGTCATATATTATTACTGCAGAGATAGATTGAGAAAAAAAAAAATTGTTAAGTATTTTGGGTCTTCTTTTGCCATTAGTGCATTATATAAATACAAATAGTTGTGACAATTGCGTAAGACAAATGGAATGTATTTTGAGAAAAGTGTTTGGATTGGGAATTAGTTTGATATATAAGGCTGGACTGCCTATATTTTCTGTATTAATTTAGTAGACACATGGTCCAGTACATTTCATCTTCAAGGATCACATTTTTGTTTTGAAAAAAAAGAATGTACTTTCTTAAGTCATGCCACTCCTAGTGAGAGAAAGAGACAGAAAGGAAAAGATCCTATAATCTCCTGTTTAACAGGAAGATTTTCTGGGGAGTGGCAAATTTATGCAGATTAGAGTGAGGGAGAAGGCTTGGGCGTCAATTGGGGAAATCGGGTGGGGGGAAGCCATCATGGTCATGGGATGAGGGGATGGTTAGGTTGAGCCCAATAGCAGGGAATGCGAAGTGGTGGTGGTCAGGGGTCCTCGGGGGAGTTATCAAGCAGTGCCTTGGTGATGCGGGTAGGTTGGGGGAGGGTGAGTTGGGGGGGGTAGGGGCGACAGGATGACACTCAAGATCAATCAGATGAGGGGAAAGGGAAGGGATTCTCGCATCCCAGATTGACAGAGATCTGTGAGGTTGGGGTTTAGTTGGAGGTGTAAGAGGGAAGTCCGAGAGCTTTTAATAGTGACTTGGGAATCTAACTTAAATGTCAAACTTTTCCTTTGTACCTACCAGAGCCATTTGAAGTCTCCAGTCTAAATTAAGACTGTCAGAGAGATGATAACATACAGGATTCTCACAGCATAAAATTCAATTTCCAGAGTAATTCTCTCGGAATGTCTTACAATGCGGATTTGGCAGGGTCCCCATGTGCAACGTCTTGTCTATGCTGGACTAATGACTGATCAGCAGAATTATTTCAGGGATCATTACAACTACTCAGCCAGGCAGTAGCATCTTAGTTTTAAAATTTCACCAACAGCATAGCATCTCTCACAACTGGGACATGAGCCGTGAATGTATGCTGAACTCCTCCATAAATTTTAAAAGTTGCTTTATTCCATGACCTTATAACATCTTAATTATTTTATAGTTAATCAGTTATTTTGGGTGTTCAGTGAAAGTTAATTTTGCCTATCATTATTGTTGTAAGTCTAGCACTTAATATCAATATATTAATTCCATTTATTAATATAGCCTGATCAATTAGATTCAAAAATTAATTTGGACCAGACATAAATTGCATAATAGTATTATTATTCTGCTATTCAGTCTTTGTTATATGCAAGTTGAAAGAGGAAATGTTCATTTTTGTATCACTTTCTGTGATTCAACCTTCATCCAGATGTTGTTGTAATGAGAATATTACAGAATGCAGATTGACATCACCCAATGATTTCAATTGTTGCAGGATAATTGTAAGTTCTGTGAATGACATATTTAGACATACAAGCTAATAATAAGGCACCTACACTCATCTAAATCTTATGCTGGATTGTGAGCAAAGTTCTTAATCGGTCAATACCAAATATTCAAGGTCAATGACTAAACTCAATAGTTACAAGTAAACGAGGATCAACTTTACTCATTTGGTTGTTCTGTCTCTTGACTGAGGTTCAAGAGTTGACTCCCTCAAAAAGGCGGGAGATATTAAACTGAAAGCCATACTGATTTGCTCAGTTATTGTTTAACACCTTGAAATGTTAATTAAAAAGAAATCTCTGTTGTTTCATCTTGTAAATAGTGCCTCAGAATAGAACAAGGGCTCAATCATTTACCTCACATGTTGTTTGTGAGATATTGAGATTAATAAATGATCTTCATAAAGGTCCCGAAGACCTGCTAAAGTGTTACTTAACTTGAAATACCTTTTGTTCCCATGTTTCATACAATTTCTGTTAACAAGCATCATCTTTCCAGCAGTTAACCTGAAAGATTCTTCCCCACCAAAGCATCACTACAGAAGGGGCTGAGGCGAAATGCTCACTGTCAAAGAACAAGTGCTGCTATCACTGGGATTACGTTAACCAAAGTTAATCGGTCTGGAACAAAAGCATTTGCCTTACATTGCTTCTCACTGGTGAGCAGGCTCAGATTGTGATTGTTTTTGATGTTGTTAGTGATATTCTGTCTCCCTAGAAAGTCCAAGTTCAGAATGATCAGATTTCACAGCAGAAAATGTCACAATATTTCTCAAAGTGCAGTGCATGTGTTTTTTTAGTTTTGCTTGAAACACATTTCGTTTGAATGCAAAGACTATATTTAGTTAGTTTCAGAAACACAATCTTGCCTTGCACCGAATGTTTTGTCTCCCAACTCTCTCATGTGTACAAGCAAACTCGAAAGTGATTGGGAAAACGGTGCTTTGAAACTCATGGTATTGCAAAAATCATCTCCTCAATTAAAATGCATCAGACTGGCAGCACCTAATGCTCATACACTCTCTCAACAGAGAAAAGGGAAGTATAGGACTGGAAAACAGAACCATTGTTCATCCAGTAGTCCAGTTTCTGTGATGTCTCTCATCTTTATTGATCATTTTATTCAAGCAGTTTATAACAATTGTTATACTGCAAAAGTACTCTTGGAAATCTCTTTGGAATACCCTGAGATTAAGAAGTGTACTTTATAATGATCTTCCCTTCTTATTTTTAAATTGTTCTTGAATATGCTGATTCCATTGGCCCCCGCTGTCTCCCTGAGGCATGTCATTCCTTCATTCTGAAATAAGATAACACACGTTGGAAATTACTTGAAAAAAAGAAATTTCATGGATGTGTAAATACTCTTATCCAGACAAATGGCATTGGTAAAATAAAAAATGCTAATTCTTCATGATTGTAGCTTTTCTGCACGGGCCTTCAAAACTTGTTGGACAGGAATCTCTCAACAAAAGATGCCAAGTTTAAAAAAAGGATGTCCAACTGACTCATGGCTAATCTAGTCTTGAAGTAATGCCTCGAGGGGAAAGGCAATTTTGCAGTAAGTGACTATCATTGAGATTCTTCAACCATGACTAATCTTCTTGGGTTTTTTCCTCACTTCTGTGAGCCTTAAAAGGAAAATCTTTACAGCCAGAGTAGATGGAGCTGTGCTGAAGTGACAGGAGTCCCTTTTGTACATAGATACACTTTACTGGGTAGCATATTGGAAATCAAGCTGTTATTCCGAGAAGCATGACAAAGATTTAAAATTGTATTAAAGTATGCAAATTTATGCTGATTAATAGAAACAATCCAGATTCCTGAGTTTAATGAGAGTGACCATTTATTACAATAAATTGATTCTAACTGGAGGTAAACAACTATGAGCAGTTGCCATATAACTTTCGTGGGTAAAACTCTAACTGCCTACTAAGATGCCCCGACACACAAATACAGACAAGAACCATTGGTGCAATGGGTGGACGAAGCAAAAACCTAAGACATCAATCCACAGGCCAAAGGTTCACTGAGGTGATCTATTTGCTTTCCAGGATTTTCTGTTCTTCAAACTCTTTTCTTCAAGTTTTCTTCACTCTTTGCAGGAAGCAGAGGTGATTGCTACATGAACAATAAATTATTTTTGTTATGAGGGAAAGTCTACAGTTTATGGCAAAAGGTGAAAGATAAGAAATTAGCTTTCTTCAGGCTTTAGGCATTTTACTGGAGAGAAAGGCACGCTATCCACCTATTGTAGCAGTCCAAACATATCTGCTACTATCATTCACACTGACAAGCTGTTCAGCTATCCAGGAGCCAATTAGATAGCTGTTGTCAGGTGGAAATCCTTTGCCATCCACAACTGGTCACAAATCCACAAACCAATCAGGCTATTGCCATCTGAATTTCATTTTTTACACCCAACCTCAACCCTGGTTTTGATTCATCTGGAGACAGCCACTCTCATCGCTTGAACAAGGCAGCAGTGCAACACATAACTTACCATGTGTTTTAGTAACTCACTTCACAAAAATATTCCAGTTCCTTCTATAATCCTAGATTTTGCAACAGCTCTTATCCACTATCAAAAATGCAGGAAATACCAAGTTACAATCTTTACCATATTAACTCAGATAACTTTTAGATTAGATTACTTACAGTGTGGAAACAGGCCCTTCGGCCCAATAAGTCCATGCCGAAGCGCAACCCACCCATACAGTTACCCCTTCACCTAACACTACAGGCAATTTCGCATGGCCAATTCACCTGACCTGCATAGTTTTGGACTGTGGGAGGAAACTGGAGCACCCGGAGGAAACCCACACAGACACAGGGAAAATGTGCAAACTCCACACAGTCAGTCGCCTGAGGCGGGAATTGAACGTGGGTCTCTGGCGCTGTGAGGCAGCAATGCTAACCACTGTGCCACCATGCCTATTACTTTTTTATTTCCCCTTTGGAAAACAATTGTTGTCTGGTTAATCCCAATTATATAATCCCAATTATATCAAGTATTAAATGCTGGAGGAACGATTAAGGTGGAAAACAAAATGGTTCTAAATGATGAAATGCATGCTGATCACTTAAAAACCAATGATCCATTGAGACATATGTTCCTTTAACTTTGGTATGTTGTTGAATTTTAACATACATCCCCATTGAACGTGATGGCACAATTTTAGTTCTGACATATATTTACGTATGTGATGCATTGAACATTTAAAAGGCCGAGGTAGGGCAAGGGAATCAAAGGCTATCGGGGATAGATGGAAATGTGGAATTTGAAACAAAAGCCGATCAATCATGATCATATTGATGGTGGAGAGGGCTCAAGGGATTGAATGCCCTATTTTTGATGATTCAATGCTTGCACATACTCTGATAATATCCAGTTCAAGTGCACCAAAACTTCTTAACTCTTTCACTGTTGCTAAACTATCAGAATTGTGTCTTGGCTGATCTCCAGCTTTGGATGAGCAGCTATTTCCTCTAATTAACTATTTGGAAGATTTAATCCAATGCTTTTAGCCCTAGCTCCAAATCATATTCCTCTTCCAGACAGCTGTCTGAAACGAAACCAAACTGTTACATCATTTGTGTCATGTTTGATGCTAAGATGACCCTCCAACCACAACACTAAAGTTCCCTGTTTCCCCTTTCATAACATTGCCTAAAAAGAGGACTAATGGTGCAATGGTAGTGATCCTGCCTTTGAGCCAGAAATTCCAGGTTCAGGTCCTTATTCGCCAGGGAAAGTGTTTTCATTACTTGGCAAAAATCTAAGTATCAAATTGTGAATGCTTCTAATACATATCAATAGCTGGTGCAAGGGATTCCTGGTCTTAGACAAGATGACTACAGCATACTATGTGAGTTGAGTAGTTAATTAGCTTATTGGTTAAATTTGTTTTCTTTAAGTCCAGTTTAACTGGCTATAAATATAGGAGTCTTTAATGCAGCCAAGTCCAATGAATACAGTCAAGGAAACTGTGCACAAACCCAAAGTCTGGGGAATGGGGAATTGGTGGCAGGAAAGGTAAGGAAGTTTTGCTTTTCTAAACCTTTTTAGGAATGGGCTCTTGGGGTATCACGCAGAAGGAGCTTGCCCTCTGTTGAGTATCTAATGAGTACGTAAGGTTTAATCCATTCTTGTGTTGAATACAGTATGCAAATAGTCAAAAAGAGTTGACAAAATATTTACTTGAAAGAGCATAGATAAGTGATTAATACAAATAAATATTTAATTAAACTTGTTAAGGGTGGCATGACAAGTGATGTGTTAAGGCTGCAGCATGTGGGAACCCCTGAGTACCTTTGTAATCCTAGTCAAACATGGCGGATCACAGATATTTGAAGTTTGAGCAGCTTTAAGTCTGAGTTTATGCACTAGAAGCTGAACTTCAGGCACTGCGATGTAACAAGGATGGGGAAAATTACATAGATTCTCTGCATCTGTTGTGAAGAATGGATGTTTTAGATTCATTTACATTAAACCTTGTGCTGGAGGCAGTCTGAAGGAAGTTCACGAGATTCCAAACTGGAATGATTCAATTGTCTTATAAGGATTTTTTGTATTGGCTGGGCTTGTTCGCTCGAGTCTAGCAGAGTTGGGGTGGGAGTGGGGATGGTGCTTTATTGTTAGCTACAGGATTCTGAATAATGTTGAGAAGGTAAACATGGAAAGAGGGTTCCTTTTTTGAGATGAGTCCAGAGATTACTTTAAAATTAGAATTTGCCCATTTTGGCTTGCCAAAAAAAAAGGATGTCTGTTTTTGCCTCCAAATGGTGTGTAAACAAGCTGAAATTCTCTGCCCCAGAAGGCAGTGGAAGTGGGTTCATTGAATATCTTCAATGCAGAGATGGTTAGGTTCTTGTCATGTAAGAAAATCAAAGATTATCAGGAGTGGATGTGAACGTGGAATTGAAAGCAAACGTATCAGCTACTACATGGCAGAAGGGCTGAATGGACTACTCCTGTTTGTAGCCGTTTGGTGAGCCATACAATGGACAGAAATTGAAAACTCAACCCACACTATCAATAGCTCCAGGCTTTAACTTTGCACAAAAATGCATGTTACCACAACAACTAATGCTCCTTAATGGGCTGGTTGGCTCAGTTGAATGGATGCTTGGTGTGGATCAGATCAGTGACAACAGCTTTCACTTCAAGCTCTGTTCTGCCTGCAATAGAATTGGAACACACTTCCTTGACTTATCTATCTCTGAGGGTTGGCATGTAGGTAGGACCTGCATTTGGGTAGACAACTCAAAGAGGAGAAGAAGCATTGTCTGGCTTCACCCCGATTCAGAGCTTCTGTGATTCTGACTTCTTCAGCATCTGTAATCCCCATTATCCCCTTCTGCTGCTGAAATCCCACGTTGAGACTTTTCTTCTCTCTTGACTTGACTGTTCCAATACAATATTTGCTTGTCTCTTACATTTGATTTTCAGTCACCTTAATGCCACCCAAAACTCTGCAGTAAATGTATTAAATCCTATCAAGCTGCATTTATCCGCAATGTCTATTCCCAAAGATCTACATGGGCTCTCGGTTTAGCAACAGCTTGACTTCAAAATTCTCATTTTACTTTTCAAATCCTTCCATTGTATCAGCTCTCCCTATTACCATGATTACCTCTGACCAAATTAAAACTCTTGTACTTTGGGCTCCTTGAACATCTCTGAATTTAATACTCTACCATAGTTGGCCTAGCTTTGAAGTGGAGAAAGTGAGGACTGAGGATGCTGGAGATCAGAGCTGAAAATGTGTTGCTGGAAAAGCGCAGCAAGTCAGGCAGCATCCAAGGGATAGGAGAATCGATGTTTCGGGCATAAGCCCTTCTTCAGGAATCCTGAAGAAGAGCTCAAGCCCGAAACGTCGATTCTCCTGCTCCTTGGATGCTGCCTGACCTGCTGCGTTTTTCCAGCAACACATTTTCAGCTCTTGCTTTCAAGTGCTCTAGTCCACAGCTCTAGATTTTGCTCCTTACACATTTCCACCTCACTTGCTTCCTTTAAGACTCTCCTTAAAACTTTAAATAAAGGCAAAATAATGTGAATGCTTGAGGCCTGAAATAACAAAAAAGAGAGTGCTGGGGGATCCCAGCAGTTTTGGCATCAACAATGGAGAGACACAGGCAGTTAATGTTTCCTGATGTATGAGCCTGAGGATGAAGTAGAATTGGGGAGTGGTGCAACTCTGAGTTGGCATGATATGATGCCATTGGAGAGAGGGGTAGACAGTGTGGATTAGGGGACACATGCCACTGAGTGTGGACTTCAGGATGTAGTAAGGGCAGCTGTCTATGGAACATTGAACATCACGGAGATACCTGTGTTCCTAGGGGGATTCAAAGCATGAGGGGTGAAACTTGAGTTGGAATCCATGTTGGGTTAGTCTGAGCTGGAGGCAGTCACTGAGGAATGTGATGTGGTTGTGGAAACGAGTTTAAGCAAATACCTGTCAAACACCAGGAGCGACGGTGAAATTAATGTCGCTGGACAAGAAAAGGATTAGAATGGAAATCCCTTCAGAGAGAGGAGCAGAACTTCTTCAAGGTGGGCAGGCCCGGAAGACATGTGGCAATGAGTTAAACCCTAAATAAAAACTGAAAAAACTATGGATGTTGGAAATCAGAAACAAGGATCACTGGGCCCAAAATGTTAACTCTGATTTCTCGTCGCAGACCTGCTGAGCTTTTCCAGCAACTTCTGGTTTTGTTTCTGAAAGAACATCCGCAGCTCTTTTGGCACTTAGTTAACATTTCATGTCCAATTCTTTCATATTGACAAGTTAATGCTGTACCCAAGATAAGAATATCTTCTGAGGTCAGACTTCTCAAGCCCATTGAAGTATGATATTCTGCATCATAAAAATGCAAGGACATAAGAAATAGGAGCATGAGTAGGCCATACCCTGTCAAGCCTGCTCTGCCATTCCTTGACTGTTCAACTCATTACACCTCATGCACTGAATCTCTTCAGGAATTGTTATATATCCTGACGATAATCTTTTCTTGCACAGCTGTCATTTTGTAATAGATTTACTTGAGATTCATTTTGAATATAGATTTCCAGTTTAAATTGACCACAATGGTGTGATAAGTCAACAACATGGTATGAAATAGAGAACACAATATTAGCATTTATGATTCTGCCATAAGAAAATAGAATGGAGATGTGCATCATTACATCTCTCTGCCATTGTGAAGAATGGATGTTCTAGATTCATTTGCTTTAACTGTTTTGCTGTGTTGACAGCACATGCTCCTTTTTCCAATTAGGAAAGAACATTTATTGGCACAGCATCTTTGTGGGTTTCATAATGCCCCCAATGTGCTTTTTGCAGCCAATGAAATACTTTAAAAAATGAATAGCCACTTACTCTGGTTCAGGATGTTATATAAGGTAACAGTTCTGAAAGGGTTGGTGCATTAAGTTCTGTTCAATCTTCTGATGATATAAGAACTTGGACAGGGAAAGGCAGAACATCTTACAATCTCCAAGAGGATAGATCTATCAATTAGGTTTCCTCACAAGTTTTCTCACAACCTCTATCACAGTCGGCTAACAATAAAGTCACCATAGCCTTGCCGGACCACAGAACTGCTCTCTCATTAGAGAGAAAGTCACTACAAGTTGTGGTTAAATGCATCATGCAATAAACCACATTTTGTTTAAGACAAGGACCTTTCCTTGTTCCACTACCTCGTGTTTTTCTCTCTCCACAGATGTAGTCAGACCTACTGAGTTTCTCCCGCATGCTCTGTATTTGTTAGTGATTTTCCTCTATCACTCTATCAGATGGACCCTGTGTACCCAAATACAGAATGAGGGTGTTGGCAGCTATCTACCTACCTAACTACAGGTTGGCATCACTTGCTCATAAGACACAAGATACAAAGCAATCTGCAGACACTAAAGGCTTTCATGGAACAATGTATTATTGGCCAGGAATTTGTTTTAGTGATGCTAGTTTTGGAATAAATAATGTCAGGGCCAGAGAGAAGAACACTCAAGCTCTTCTTTGAAATAATTCCATGGAATCTTCTCCATCCACTTGGGAATTTTGATGAAGCCTTGCTTTATAGATTCATCAGAAGGGCAAATGACAAATATAGAATCAGTACATAATAAGTCTTGTAAATTAGTCTGGGTTTGGTCTTTCATCAATATGTGGATAGCAAAATGCAAACATATTTGTGCATCGTCACCAGAGATCATCTGGGTTCAGTCCAAAATAACCAGTTTACCAAACTAGTTGAGCTTCAACATTGCAAACTTTAATATTCCTGAATATCAAGTAAATGGAGAGAAAGTGGTGAAGATCTTGAAACTCCAACAGGAATCCTGCTGTGTGATTAACCCCCGTTTACTCACTGCAATGCAGGCAGCATGTTAAACTCATAGAGCCTGCTGCTTTACATGATTGCTGTACGCTGTCAATAATCCTTCTGTTGCTCATTGGCTGCACATATCAGCAAGGAGTCTGAGATTGGAAGTGTCAAGCTCCACATACAGATGGCATGCATTTCTTAAAAGGGAGGCTGCAATTGACAGTGGTAGCCCTTTGTGCGATCAAAGTTTGAGAAATACTGAAGTTTTGCAATGATGCATTGAATGACCAGGTGCAAAAGATAGAAGGTGCAATATCTTATGTCTGCAGCAGTGTTTTGGGATTGGGGGATGGTAGTCACATGATTAAGGGGCAAATAAATGGTCAAGCATCAGCGGGAAGGGACTGATAAATACAGGTATATTCCTTGAATATTTTGGAGTGTAAGCATAATTTTGATGATCTGCTCAGGGTTATTAAAGCATAATTTTGATGATCTGCTCAGAGTTATTAAAGTGTGTGACTTAATCTTCAAAGGGCATCAATTAATGGAGGTAAGTTTGCTCGCTGAGCCGGAAGGTTCGTTTTCAGACATTTCGTCACCATACTAGGTAACATCATCAGTGAGCCTCCGGTGAAGCACTAGTGTTAGTGATCCACTTTTTATTTATATGTTTAGGTTTCCTTGGGTTGGTGATGTAATTTCCTGTGGTGATGTCAGTTCCTGTGCTGATGTCATTTCCTAATCTTTTTCTCAGAGTTTGGTTAATGAGGTCCAAGTCAATGTGTTTGTTGATAGAGTTCCGGTTGGAATGCCATGCTTCTAGGAATTCTCATGCGTGTCTCCGTTTGGCTTGCCCTCGGATAGATGTGTTTCCCAAACGAAGTGGTGTCCTTCCTTATCCGTATGTAAGGATGCTAGTGAGAGGGGGTCATGTCTTTTTGTGGCTAGTTGATGTTCATGTATTTTGATGGCTAGTTTCCTGCCTGTTTGTCCAATCTAGTGTTTGTTGCAGTTCTTGCAAGGTGTTTTGTAAAGACATTAGTTTTGCTTGTTGTCTGTATAGGGTCTTTCAAGTTCATTAGCTGCTGTTTTAGTGTGTTAGTGGGCTCCCATGCGGAACCTCAACCTGAACAAAATTCTTCTCTAAACGCATTGGCATCAATTGATCTCAAATGTGAATAGCCATGCCTGCTACTGAATGCAATAAATCCTGTCATGGACTTATTACAGACTAGCAACTTTTCAAAAGGTGAATCTGTTCTCTTCTGTTTCACAGATCTTCTCATTTTTCCTAAAGTATGCTGAACCAACCTGGACTAGTAGCAATTAGATCAAAGTTTTCAAGGTATTAAGGGAAACCAAAGGAATTTAGAGACAGAGAGAGAAAAAAGAAACAGAAAGAACCATCCTTGGGGTGTTCATGAGTTTCTGAAACACCACTGTTTCATGTCAAAAACATTGAAAAGTTTCAATTACTAAATTTAAAGTTATGCTCCAAAAACACATGCATGATAAAATTATCTATCTGTTCACAATGCATATCTAATCGTAATCTTTATTCATGAATGCTCATCCCTAACATTCATCTGTTTTAAAGTCACCCTCACAACCTAACAGCCTACACACATAACCAATTACTCATTTGATACACTTTCTTCCTTCCTGCAGGCGATGGTGGCACATAAACGGAGTGGACAATTCATCTACATATGGAAGCATCCAGGAAGGAAACAATAATGATCATCATGGGAAGGATAGTGCTGAAGTGATGACCACTGGTAGCACTGATGTGGTTGACATTGAGGGTATCAGCACATCAACTCCTTCACCTGTCATCACACTGCCCTTCCATCCAGCAATTATTTTCCACACAGGGTATGGAAGTACACACTTTTTACTTCGCCTCTCCTCATCAGCTCTTGTCTCTTTTTCATTTTACAATATCCAAGGACAGGATGCTGTCCAGTCAGGTGTGGGTGGAAAAGAAAATGTGAGATAAAATAAATGACACAACACTTGCAGCCATGAGTTCAGATACTGCAAGTTCCACGTGTAGGGTTTTAAAACAGAAACTACAACTAAAATCGCAAGTCACGATGCACACATGCATTTCTCAATTTCATAAAAAAACTGAATTCACCATCCTTTATAACTACAAATTAGCCAATATACATGTACTATAAAGAAAACTATGCTGATCAAAAACATTTGTTTATTAATTCCAGTCTGTCCCACTTTCATCAGTCTCTGCACATAAATAACCTTGAATTTTGGTGTCGCTCATCAATTATTAGACCCAAAAGAGTCTTGACAGAAAGGAGCACCCTACATTGTAGCTTCCCTTCCTCTTCTTTATTCATTTGCTTGTCCTCTTCATTATCTCCCTGATCTTTTATTTATCATTTGGTAGTCAGTGACAATAATTGTTTCTTCATTAGAATGGGGTTGTGTGGCATGCTATCTGATATTAAAAATCTGGATAACTTGCTTAACTGACAACTGCAGGTCTCTTCCAGAGTAGTCTTTAGCAAGGCATTGTCTGCCTGTGTCCGATAACAATTTTGGGGTCGAGTGAGTGAATGGCTTCTGTTCGAAACTGTATCAATCGAGATTTGAACGATGTCATGCAGAGTTAACCTGTTTTGCTGCTCACCAAATTCGATTTGTATAGAGGACTGCCTGTGCTTGCACATTGCGAGACTGGATTACCTATTAGTTTAGGAAATTAGTTGAATTAACATGAATAAAGGCAAAGCAATGTCCTTGCAGTAAAACACCTTGTTTGTGGGGAAGCCCACAATCTATGCAAAACCCTATGTTTACTCTACCTGTTTAAATCTCAGGCAAGAGGAAATGTGATAAATTTGTCTCTCTGTTTATTGAAAACCATGGTCTCGAAAGTTCCTTATGGACAGCACAAAATGCCTTACATATATCCAGCAGGAGACATACACATAGCAGTTAGAGCAGCAGTTGATTTAGGAACCAGCCTCAGGCAATATAGTTCTGATTTGTGATTTCAGTTGAATGATTGAGGCCACAACCTCTTAGGTCAAGTGAAGATGTCTCAAGCACTAGTCATCACTGAAGTTCAGGAAGGGAATATTTCTCTTGCAGTATGGTATCCATACTGAATGTCCTTCTCCGTGTTGTGTTGTCTTCCTCTTCCTCCTTCTTCCAGCAGTTTTTTTTTCTGCTCTATGCAAACTCAGCTCATTTTTCTAATTCTATTCAATTTCAAGACAAAAGTCCAATAGGTCATGCAAATGGTAGCTCAGCATAAGCATTAAATTGCTTAAAAGGTACTTATTCACCAGCTAGACCATGCATGGGGACGAATGGAGATTTAAGCAAGTGTATGAAAGCTCTAGGAACAATTCAGTTTGTATTGGTAGATTAGAAGAAATAATCCCTTACCTAACCTGCATGCACTAAATACTGGACAGCAGAGCCATTGTGGCTTTGAATGTGTGTTCAATTTGTGCAAATGTTTCAATGGATATTGGTTAGAACGTGGCATTCAAAATTGGAATGGAAGCAGTGCTATATACTCTGCATGCTGTTGGTATCATTAGGCCTGCTCTTCCAATTACCTCCTGTTGCAATCATGCATTTACACCTAGAACCTGAGTTTCTCTCGTTCGGAGTCCAATTATTGTGCAAAGAAAAGGAATTGTCTCACACACACTCAAGGCATCACTTGAATACTAGCCAAAATGACCAAGTTCTCTCTAGATGTTGCAGGGAAAGACAGGCCACAGTTTTATCCAGGCAGTGTTTTCATTGAACAAAGTTAGAAATTGCTGGAAAAACTCTGCAGTTCTGACAGATCTGTGGAGACAAAACCCAGTTCTGAAGAAGGGTCACTGGACCAAAATGTTAACTCTGATTTCTCTTCACAGATGCTGCCAGGCTTGATGAAATTTTCCATTAACATTTGACTTTGTTTCTGATTTCCAGCATCCACAGTTCTTTAGCATTCAGTTTTCATAAAAGTTTTTGCAGACAAGTTGGTTTGCCTAACATTGAATTTAATTAAAGTGCATTTCAGAGTTGGCTGGTCAAACACTACAGCATTAAATTTGTTTTCTGAGGCCAATTACTCCAGTCCTAGTGTGAAAATTATTTTTGTGTAAAAGGTGATGTTTTACTTTTCAGAGATGTTTCTTCCCAGCTCCTCAATTCACCTTCCTTGTCTCATCACATTAGATGTCATCTGTAGCCAAATGAGTCTGGTTAATTTGTTCCAAGTCAGTTGTCAATGTAATAGTGGACAAAACCAAACTGAGCTGAAATGCCTTTGTGATGAACAGTTTATGAATCTCCTCCTCAAGTATTACCAGAAGAGATATCTCTTGGGCATGAAGAGGACAGAACAGTATGGCAAAAGGAGCAGTGGGTGGAGGGGGGTGGGTGTGGGAGATGGTGGTGGCAAGTGCCTGAATATGAGGAAAAAGTTAGCCATGGCTCAATCTTTCCAATGTCCAGAGTAGCCTTAAGTCTGTAATGGACAGCAGGACCATCCTGAAGTTTTGGTTTCCAAACAAGACAAGCAAGTTTAAACTAAAGAAAAAGATTAATCTGAAGAAGAGTCAAACCAAACTCAAAATGTCAACTCGTTTTTTCTCTCCACAGTTTCTCTAGCAGTGTTTAAATTTTATTTAAATTCAAACTTCTGATGGGCTGATTTAGCATACCCAGAACCCTCTGAGAATAACACCTCCCCAAATTACCTCCCTGAATGGTAATTACCTGACTTTACTACTCAACTGGTATGATGACTTTCCACCTGGCTAGTCACCTGACCTTATGGTGATATATTTTACCTCTTTAACTCCTCAACCTGAGCCTTTTGGATTAGGATTATCTCTCAATGAATCTCCCGCAGGTTCTGTCAGAGCAACCTATTTGGGTTCACAGAGTCTACATAAATCTCCACCCAAAGGAAGAAAGGCAGCTGAAGGGTATTACCTCCGAGCCATCAGTACATGTTTTTCAGCTAGATTGTAATTTCTCTGATGCTCTTAGTGTCTGAGTGAACCTTCTCAGAACATATTTAATCACTATAGAGAATAGGTATTGGGTTCACTTAGTGTTTGATACAGAAGGTTCAATGAGCTGATTTAAGATTTAAGTAAATTAATAAATTTAGAGCCATAAAAAACATGGAATTTTGTTTGAACAAAAAGGATATCAAGTAGAAAGATAACATCATGAAAATAAAAGATAATTTGTTCTTACTAATGGGCAGCTTGGTGGCTCACAGTGTCAGGGAACCAGATTCGATTCCAGCCATGGGCAACTGTCTGTGCGGAGTTGGCACATTCTCCCCGTGTCGGTGTAAGGTTTAGCTGGATGCTCTGGGTTTTTATCTCTCAGTCCAAAGATGTATAGGTCAGATGGATTAGCCATGGGAAATATAGAGTTACAGGGATAGAGTAGCATGTGGCTCTGGGTGGGATGGTCTTTGGAGAGTCACTGTGGACTCGATGGGCTGAATGGCCTGTTACCCCACTATAGGGATTTTATTTCTATGAGAAAATCTAAACTCTAACTTTCATACAAGGAAAAGAAAGCAATAATATCCATCAACTATCAAAGTAATATTGCCTCCATCTAAGAATGAAAAACGTGTTAGGTTTAGAATGATTCTGAAGGGGAGGTGACCGATATCAACACCTCTCCAGAAATGAATCTAACCCTTTAGGTTCTGCTAAGATATTTTTTTAAAAGTTGATGTTGTATAATTTAAAAATGTCATGGTAGATGGTTGTTCAATCAAGAACACACCGTTGCTAATCATTATCCCATATTTGATTAGATTGCTTTCCTATTGTAATTAGGTTGCCCATTCCATTTCCAACAGTCATGGTGGTCAAAATCTTTGGTAAAGCCACCGTGTATGCTCAGATAATAAGAATTGGGGGTCTTGTGCTCCTTTATCAGGTTTATTTATCCAAACTAACATTGTATTACTTGTTCTAGTTGCCAACACAACAATCCCCAAGATAATAGTTTTTAGTTTTGTCTAATCTTTATCAACAATTTCAATTTTTTGCAAAGAGTGTTGGCCAATTTTTTTGTCTCACAACAATGAAGCTTCTTTAACAGTTTCACGAAAAAGTAATTTCTCGTATCCATTCCATATGTTTTAGCCTTAACTCCTTCGTGATTCGATGCACATAGACCAGAAAACACTGATTTGATTGTGTATTTGCTTATTGTTGACATATTTACCCACTTAGCAATTGCAAGATTTGAGATAAAACTTAGCTGAATGCGGCAGCATCAGTTGTAAAAGGAAAGTGGAGCTGGACAGTGTCCTTTCGCCACATTCTTGTATGCTCACGAGACTTCTCCTTAACTGGAAGTGAAATCACAGCTGAGAATGTGTCCTGATTTAGAGTCATAGAGACATAGAGATGTACAGCATGGAAACAGACCCTTCGGTCCAACCCGTCCATGCTGACCAGATATCCCAACCCAATCTAGTCCCATCTGCCAGTACCTGGCCCATATTCCTCCAAACTCTTCCTATTCATATACCCATCCAAATGCCTCTTAAATGTTGCAATTGTACCAGCCTCCATCACTTCCTCTGTGTGAAAATGTTGCCCCTTAGGTCTCTTTTATATCTTTCCTCTCTCACCGTAAACCTATGTTTCTAGTTCTGGACTCCCCGACCCCAGGGAAAAGGCTTTGTCTATTTACCCTATCCATGCCCCTCATAATTTTGTAAACCTCTCTAAGGTCACCCCTCAGACTGCGATTATTTTCCAGGGAAAAGAACCCCAGCCTGTTCAGCCTCTCCCTATAGCTCAAATCCTCCAATCCTGGTAACATCCTTGTAACTCTTTTCTGAACCCTTTCAAGTTTCACATCTTTCCGATAGGAAGGAGACCAGAATTGCATGCAATATTCCAGCAGTGGCCTAACCAATGTCCTGTATAGCCACATCATGGCCTCCCAACCCCTGTACTCAGTAGTCTTACCAATAAAGGAAAGCATACCAAATGCCTTCTTCACTATCCTATCTACCTGCGACTCCACTTTCAAGGACCTATGAACCTGCACTCCAAGGTCTCTTTGTTCAGCAACACTCCCTAGGACCTTGCCATGAAGTGTATAAGTCCTGCTAAGATTTGCTTTCCCAAAATGCAGAGCCTCGCATTTATCTGAATTAAACTCCATCTGTCACTTCTCAGCCCATTGGCCCACCTGGTCCAGATCCTGTTGTAACCTAAGGTAACCCTCTTCGCTGTCCACTACACCTCCAATTTTGGTGTCATCTGCAAACTTACTAAGTGCACCTCTTGTGCTCGCATCCAAATCATTTATGTAAATGACAAAAAGTAGAGGGCCCAGCACCAATCCTTGTGGCACTCCACTGGTCACAGGCCTCCAGTCTGAAAAACAACCCTCCACCACCACCCTCTGTCTTCTACCTTTGAGCCAGTTCTGTATCCAAATGGCTTGTCATTGATTGGACAACCTAGGCTGAAACCTGAAGAGACTGTCTTATGAGGACAGACAGAGTAGATTAGCACTGTACTCATTGAAATTTAGAAGAATGAGAGGCACCTTTAGATTAGATTAGATTACTTAGATTATATTAGATTACTTACAGTGTGGAAACAGGCACTTCGGCCCAACAAGTTCACACCACCCTGCCGAAGCGCAACCCACCCATACCCCTACATTTACCCCTTACCTAGCACTCCGGGCAATTTCGCATGGCCAATTCACCTGACCTGCACATCTTTGGACTGTGGGAGGAAACCGGAGCACCCGGAGGAAACCCACGCAGACACGGGGAGAACGTGCAAACTCCACACAGTCAGTTGCCTGAGGCAGGAATTGAACCTGGGTCTCTGGCGCTGTGAGGCAGTAGTGCTAACCACTGTGCCACCATGCCGCCCTTATTGAATCATACAAAATTCTTAGACACAGGACAGGGTTAATGCGGAAAGGCTGTTTCCCCTTGGGGGAGAGTTGAGGACCAAAGGCTATCATCTCAGAATGAGCGGGTCGCACATTTAAGACAGAGAAGAGGAGGAATTTCTTCTCTCAGAGAATAGTTAATCTCTGTAATTCTTTACTGCGGAGGGCTGTTAAGGCTAGGGCATTAAATATGCCCAAAGATGAGACAGAGTTTTAATCAGTAAGGGTCATAGAGTCATAGTCATAGAAATGTGCAACATGGAAACAGACCCTTCAGTCCAACTCAACCCTAACTTAATCGAGTCCCATTTGCCAGAACTTGGCCCATATCCCTCTAAACCCTTCCAATTCATATACCCATCCAGATGCCTTTCAAATGTTGCAATTGTACCAGCCTCCACCATTTCCTCTGGCAGTTTATTCCAAACATGCACCACCCTATTTGTGAAAACGTTGCCCCTTAGATCCCTTTTCAATTCTTCCCCTCTCTCCCTAAACCTATGCCCTCTAGTTATGGACTCCCCCCACCCCAGGGAAAAGAACTGGAATCAAGGGAAATGGGGAAAAAGCAGGAAAATGGAGTTGAATATTACTGGATGAGACATGACCTCATAAAATGGCACAGCAGACTCAATGGGCTGAATGGCCTACTTCTCTTCTTACATTTCTGGCTTTACATGAGCTGTTAATGAAACCACCAAGGAATAATTAGGGCAATAGTATTCAACCAAAACCAAAATAATTGGAATCAACGTTATTATCTAATGATCAATAAAAGTAATTTCCAAGCTGCATTCTGCATTGCCATACAAGACAAAATCGTCTCTGAAAATGCTCTGAAGCTTTCTCCAACATAGGACAGTAGCAGATGGTGGCCAAGAGCTCATGTCAGACGAGATAAACTGGGATAACAGAATAAATGAAGTGATCTGCTTGACAAATACCAGAACTTTTCTAATGCCATTCCTGTGCTCTCCAAAAATTGAATTTACTGATTATGTGGAGCAAGCAACGAAAGTCGAGTAAATGTATGGTTGCTTGTCGCATCCATTTCTATATATGGGGACAGGAGAAAAACATGACAGCCTCTCCAAATAATTTTCTCTGAATAGAGAACTTTTTTCTTAATCTGACAATTTGTCATCTTGAATTCAACAAATCAGAAATGAATGACTGGGGCAGAGATCATGAACAGGCTGATTGGTTCCAGCTATGATTGGAAGATTTATGGTCAACTATCATACGCCAGTAAACTGTCAAGTACAGGTCATTAAACAGCAAAATAGCAGAACAACTTCTCAAAGCCATCAACCCCAGCAAACATTGAAGGGATCAAGAAGCCTGAAAAAGCTAGCTCCAGGGGCATCAATTGTTTATCTCAAAAAAGTGGATCTATTGGCAATACTGGGACCTTTCACAGTCAGATTTTTATATTTAAGAGGTGTTTTTGAATTCAGAATACAAATAATGAATTTATGAAGAAACATGCACTGAACAGTGTGACCCAAAATATGACTTATGAAATGAAGAATCAGATGACCTGAATGAAAGATTTATAACAGCTCAATTTCTGAGCTTTGAAGTGTCTGATTATGCATTAGCTGAGAAAGAAGGTGGCTCATTGTTAACCACACAGTGAGTCTCAGTAGGAGATTTTGCAAAGTCTCTGATAAAAATGTTCCTTCCATCTCTCTGCAGTGTAAATGCAACTGATTTCAGAATCCTACTCTTCTCAATGCACATTAAATATGTTAGAGTTGCACTGCCTTGGTTGCAGCTTTATAAATTGGGCATTCCCAATGTGAAACTGGAGTGAATTCATTAGGGTAAAGTAGCAAACCAAATTAAAGGATTTTCAGTATATTCCAATCAAGGAACAAAAAGCAATATAATTAATTTATTTTAAAAAATACCTGCACAGTGCAAATTAAAGATTTGTTATTTGGTAATTCAGAATTTGATCATTGTGGGAAAAAAAGACATATTTTGTGAAAACTATTCAGCTTGCACTCATCAGGACAAATTGCAACAATACAATCAAGTAGAAAACTGCATCAGAGCAGAGTGATGATTGGTTTGCAACTTTGTCAAATGGACTCAAGGTTTTCCCCTAGATAGTGAGTGAGATTGTCACTGTTTAAAAATCCAGCCCCTTCTCTGTTCTCTGAAATGAATGTACAATATCTGACACTATTGAAACCGAAGTGAGATCTCATCTGAGTATCTATTCATCAACTAACTTCAGTAAAACAGATTAATTGGTCATTATGTCATTGTTGTGAGTTTGTTGTGAGCTGAATTTCCACAATTATAACAATGACTACACTACAAATATAGTCCAACAACTGTAAAGCACCTTCAATATAGAATGTAATGTTATGGGCCAGACCAAACCCCCTCAAAATATGAAGAAGACAGCCTAAACTCTAACGTTTTCTTATTTTAAAAGAAAGTGTCAGATGTTGCATTCTGGGTGCAATTCAATTCATCAAACTAACAGTCTTGAAGCAAAACACCCTTTATTCATACTCCATAGTTAAAATATAATAATAGAAAGAAGGAGTTGGAATAACTTAACTCTGTTGGAAAACTTAACAGAATAATAGATTATTTAACTACTAAACAGTAACTGCTTTAATATAGAAACAGCTCATAAATGCACGCTTGGCAAAGGCAAATTCAGTTAAGTAGATTATCTCATATGTAATTCTTCAATCCAGGAGGAAAAACATCAAGAGAAAAATCGGAGAGAGAGAGAGTAGCAGGGAGAGATGTATTACATCTTCTAAACTCTGCTTCAAGACTCCAGCAACTGCAACTGAAAAACTAAAACTAAAAATCTTGTCTTGACACCACCCATTCAGGCTGCTTCCAACATTACAATAAAAAACTTCAAGGCCTCACACACTGTTTACTTTATGGGCTTTGAAGCAGACTGCTTGGCATCTCTGCCTCAACCTTTCTTCATAAAAACAAGGACCAAATACACCTCTTAAAGCCTTGGTATTATTACAATAACCTGTGCTATTAATTTCAGTATTAGGATTTGCGAGATTGAAGTTTGACGTTTTGTGACTATATGGTTTAATTTTACTGTTTGGAATATTTGAAAAGATGAACAGAGATTTCTTCCAATTAAATCTATTGTTACCTTCAAGACCCATACAGTGAATCATCGTCTGCATGAACCAAAAAGCATTGTGTTAACATTGAAAGAAAAGTGGGGGTGGAGAGAGCTCTGTCTGCAAATGAACAATTAAGTAATGGCATGTCTAGATATTTTTCATCAACCTGTTCACAGATGGTATGTCACACTTTGCAAGTGTGTCACTGCACAGCTTAGAGAGAATGTTGCGCTGGAGCAGATGAGAGTCCTAAGCCTAGTTACTTGACTGATATGATTGATTGATTAGTTGAAAGTATACTCCACATATCTGTTCTTTCTGGAGTAGGTTATGGGACATTGGCCATTTGTTAGCTCAGAGGTGATTGCCAGATGAAAAAACAGTGTGACAACGAGGAACAACAAGCATCCATAGTTATGCCCCTGTCAAAATCAGTTTGGGTAAGTGTCATTTTAGTGCAGAAGCTGGATATGCTGCAGAGATTGACAAATGCCTTTATTTCTTAAAATGTTACGTTATCCACAAGGTGCAAGCTCAGACCATGATGCAATATTCCACATTCCAATATTCAATATGTTCAACTCTAACAAGAATCAAGAAGCCTGATACTATCAAGGCAAAGTCACCAAATGATCCCAAACACAAATGTTAAAACTTTCTCCCCACTATTGGCTGATGTGGTAGCACTATGTACTAGGTCTGAGGTGCACTGCACCAAGTGGCCAAGGCTCCTTTGACAGTGCTTTTGAAACTCATGATCACTTCTACTGAGAAGAATAGGGATAGAAAACAGATAGCATGTGACTTGAAGAAGAAAGAGTCAAAAACTCAATTTACCTTGGGAACATTTGAAGTGTACTGCACTTTCAGTTTCTCACCCAAATGCCAGACAGTACCAATCAAGCTTCCATGCGCAATCAGTGCTCATGACAGGTCATTACAAAAGAGCCATTTGCAGAAGTCTACTGCACCAGATTGTCAACTTGGACTGTGATGAATTATCTGGAGTCAGATTTAGAGATGAAAGTGTTACCCTAAACTATAGCTAATGTTACTGTACAATGTCCTAAATAGTTTGAAAACATTTGGAATATAGGAGTTCCATTAATCAAAAGAAGCTACTGGTTTTGCAAGCTTTCCATCCAACCCATGACACCTCATCCTAAATTTTACATGGATATTGTGATTGTTCAGTGCCTTTCCCTGACTTTTAACTCTTCACTCTGCCATTGAAGAGTTAATCACATTTACATCATGGCACTTGACTCTCTTTGTACGAGATATTGCTTCAATCTAGGAGGTAAAAACAATGACTGCAGATGCTGGAAACCAGATTCTGGATTAGTGGTGCTGAAAGAGCACAGCAGTTCAGGCAGCACCCAAGGACAGGCAAAATCGACGTTTCGGGCAAAAGCCCTTCATCAGGAATAAAGGCAGAGAGCCTGAAGCGTGGAGAGATAAGCTAGAGGAGGGTGGGGGTGGGGAGAGAGTAGCATAGAGTACAATAGGTCAGTGGGGGAGGAGATGAAGGTGATAGGTCAGGGAGGAGAGGGTGGAGTGGATAGGTGGAAAAGGAGCTGGGCAGGTCGGACAAGTCCAGACAAGTCAAGGAGACAGTGGTGAGCTGGAGGTTAGAAACTAGGATGAGGTGGGGGAAGAGGAAATGAGGAAGCT
>NC_057739.1:10828103-10837807 GCF_004010195.1 Chiloscyllium plagiosum | reverse complement strand
TCCTCTAACTTATCTCTCCACGCTTCAGGCTCTCTGCCTTTATTCCTGATGAAGGGCTTTTGCCCGAAACGTCGATTTTGCCTGTCTTCGGATGCTGCCTGAATTGCTGTGCTCTTCCAGCACCACTAATCCAGAATTGCTTCAATCTAGTAGACTTCAGGAATACTAGTCAACTTTTGTGGGTTTGCACAACTGGTGAATAGGATTGGGAGCTTTTTTAAAAAAATATTAATGAAGAGAAAATATCAAACAAAGCATCAAAGGAAAACAAAGCAAAGAAGCCCAAAAGAAAGCATGATAACAAGTCTTGGAGTTCAACCTGGATAAATGTGAAGTGATGCATTTTGGAAGGTCGAACTTGAATGCTGAATATAGGATGAAAGACAGGATCCTTGGCAGCGTGGAGGAACAGTGGGATTTTGGTGGTCAAGTGCATAGGTCCCTCAAAGTTGCAACTCAAGTGGAGAGGGCTGTTAAGAATGTAAATAATGTTTTGACTTTCATTAACAGGGAGATCGAGTTTAAGAGCCGCGAGGTTTTGCGGCAGTTCTACAAGTCCCTGGTGAGACCACACTTGGAATATTGTGTCCACTTCTGGTCGCCCTACTATAGGAAAGATGTGGAGGTTTTGCAGAGTGTGCAAAGAAGGTTTACCAGGATGCTGCCAGGACTGGAGGGCTTGCCTTATGAAGAGAGGTTGACTAAGCTCAGACTTTTCTCTCTGGAGAGAAGGAGAAAGGGAGGTGACCTGATCGAGGTGTACAAGGTAATGAGAGGGATGGATAGAGTCAATAACCAGAGACTTTTCCCCAGGGCAGGATTAACTGCCACAAGGTGTCATAGTTTTAACGTGTTAGGAGGAAGGTATAGAGAAGATGTCGGAAGTAGGTTCTTTACGCAAAGAGTTATGAGTGCATGGAATGTGTTGCCAGTGGTGGTGGTGGAAGCAGAGACATTAGGGACATTTAAGCAACTGCTGGACGTGCACGTGGACAGCAGTGAATTGAGGAGTACATAGGTTATGTTATTTTATTTTAGATTAGGATTAATCCTCGTCAGAACATCGTGGGCCAAAGGGCCTTTTCTGTGCTGTACTTTTCTATGTTCTATGTTCTAAGCCATAGTACATCTCTGCAGAAGTCCAAGATCAAGTCTCCTGGTAATTCTTCTCATGATAGAAGGTAAGGGTTAAAAGTAGATCTTATTCTCAAAAATTAATTTTTAATCTAAAACCACATTCTTCTTCCTGTATAACAATGGAAGACAATACTCAATTCATATTATTGCTTATCTACATAAAACTAGCACAATGGATTCCTCAGTGTATCAGTAGCTTTTATTCTATTTTCTATCTACAAATGCCAGTAGCAATGAAACACAACTACTTCAGACTGGTTTGTACTTTATTACTGGAAGGGAATATCCTCTTATCTGTTAGAGAGTACATAATGATTCTAAGGTAGATTGATCTCCTATCTGTAAAGCACTGAATGCTACAAATCCCTGCAAGCAAAGACTGAGATATAATTTAATATACAAACAAAAATAAAATGACAACAAACTTTGAAACTCCAGAACTGAAAATGTACCCGAATGCATTATGCAATTGGAAAGCAGCAGCCACTATTTTCTGAATAAGTAAATTGTTGCTTTCGGGACATCTAGGAATAAAGAAATTACTGTCTGCTTTTAGATTGTCTATTTTGTGGAACTTTCTCTGATCTTATAACGTTGACCTCTTACACATTGCATCTGAGAGAGTATTTTAGAGTTCATTATAGCTAGTGCATCATTTACAAACAGAAATAAGATAAAGCTGGATTTACTTATTAAATTAAGGCAATTTTATATTATACTGCAAGAATTGACCTTCTTAGAAGGGGTTCAGTACACCCATCATACATTGAACATTAGAAAGAGATTTGAGTTACACATCTGAAGATTTTATTGTCTGACCTCTGGCGTATAATTTTAGATAGCTGTGCTCTGGTCGGTAAAGAAAATAAAAGATACTGACAGTTGTTTCACCTCAAAACTTTTAGGAAATGATTGATTACCACTGTTAAGAACTATCGTAATGCCTTTAACATTCACTGATCATCAGCTCCAATGAAAGATCATAGCCTATCTCTGTCCAACATTTCTAATATACCTTTTCACGGCACATTTTGGTTTTGAGAGTTGAATGCTAGATTACTTATTATTTGTGAAAGTAACCATTGAAGGATAAATGTTGACGAGAGGTTTCTTCCAAATCTTTTTTGAATCATTATATAATTTTTTTTTTAAATAAACAAATCTAATGGGTATACCCAGTCAATCAGGTAAGATCAATGGAGTGGGATACAGAGTTAAATTTTCAGCTTGATGATCTTTCATTGGAGCTGATGCTCAGTGAATGTTAAAGGCATTACGATAGTTCTTAACAGTGGTAATCAATCATTTCCTAAAAGTTTTGAGGTGAAACAACTGTCAGTATGTTTTATTTTCTTTTATTTTCCCCGAGCACAGCTATCTAAAATTACACCCCAGAGGTCAGACAATAGAATCTTCAGATGTGTAACTCAAATCTCTTTCTAATGTTCAACAAATAGTTTTGTCAGAGATTATTTCAGACTGATAGCAAAGATCGCATTCTGGTCGGTAAGCTCCTTTCCAACTGACCTGTGAATTACGTTCTGACATCCTCCTTCTGACAGTTTTGATACACACAAACAGGTGCTTGGCCTTTCAACATTTACAAAAACTTATAATGTCAACTGATAGTTTCAGCCGTTATTGAACTGCTCATCTGATAGTTATACAGCTGTCCAATTGTTTGTGAGGTGGAATGAAAAGAGACTCCAATAAATGCATCAATAATAATACTGTACACGCTACTAGGTGGGATTGAGGTTCACAAGGAAGAGGTATTAGAAATCCTGCAGAGTGTGAAATTAGATAAATCCCCTGGGCCGGATGTGCTTTATCCTAGGGTCCTCTGGGAAGCCAGGGAGGAGATTGCCGAGCTTTTGGCATTGATCTTTAAATCGTCATTGTCTACAGGAATAGTGCCAGAAGACTGGAGGATAGCAAATGTGGTTCCCCTGTTCAAGAAGGGGAGTAGAGACAACCCTGGTAATTATAGACCAGTGAGTCTTACTTCAGTTATTGGTAAAGTGTTGGAAAAGGTTATAAGAGATAGGATTTATAATCATCTAGAAAAGAATAATTTGATTAGGACGGTTTTGTGAAGGGTAGGTCGTGCCTCACAAACCTTAATGAGTTCTTTGAGAAGGTGACCAAACAGGTAGATGAGAGTAAACCAGTTGATGTGGTGTATATGGATTTCAGCAAGGCGTTCGATAAGGTTCCCCACAGTAGGCTATTGTGCAAAATGCGGAGGAATGAGATTGTGGGAGATATAGCAGTTTGGATCAGTAAGTGGCTTGCTGAAAGAAGACAGAGGGTGGTGGTTAATGGGAAATGTTTATCCTGGAGTCCAGTTACTAACGGTGTACCGCACAGGTCGGTGTTGGGTCCACTTCTGTTCGTCATTTTTATAAATGACCTGGATGAGGACGTAGAAGGGCAGGTTAGTAAATTTGCAGATGACACTAAGGAGTTGTGATAGTGATGAAGGATGTTGTAGGTTACGGAGAGACAGCTGCAGAGCTTGGCTGCGAGGTGGCAAATGGAGTTTAATGCGGACAAGTGTGAGGTGATTCACTTTGGTCGGAGTAACCGGAATGCAAAGTACTAGGCTATTGGTAAGATTCTTGGTAGTGTAGATGAGCAGAGAGATCTCGGTGTCCAGATCCTTGAAAGTTGCCACCCAGGTTGACAGGGTTGTTAAGAAGGCATACAGTGTTTTAGCTTTTATTAATAGAGGGATCGAGTTCTGGAACCATGAGGTTATACTGCAGTTGTGATAGATTTAAGACAGATGTCAGAGGCAGGTTCTTTACACAGAGAGTGGTAAGGACATGGAATGCCCTACCTGCTAATGTAGTCAACTCAGCCACGTTACAGAGATTGAAACAATCCTTAGATAAGCTCAAGGATGATTTTGGGATAGTGTAGGGGGACGAGCTGAGAATAGTTCACAGGTCGGCGCAACATCAAGGGCTGAAGGGCCTGTTCTGTGCTTATTGTTCTATGTTCTATGTTCTAATTGAAGATATTTTCTGTTCAACCTGTTATTGTATATTTCTGGAGCAGATAGGGCTTGAAGCAGAGTTCCCTTGTACAGAGTTCCCTTGTACAGACATATGGATAGTATGACTGTGCCAGAAGAACCCCTCATCATAGAATCTTTACAATGCAGAATGAGACCATTCAGCCCATTGCGTCAGCACCGACCTTCTGAAAAGCCCCACCCAACCCAGTTCTCGCGAACCCCACATAGTTTTCTTACAATAGCTAACCCACCTAACCTCCAACAGCCCTGGACACTACGGGCAATTTTTAGCATGGCTAGTTCTCCTAATCTGCACATCTTTGGACTGTGGGAGGAAACTAGCACACCCAGAGGGAACCTGCGCAGACATGGGGAGAACGTGTAAACTCTACACAGACAGTGATCCGAGGCTGGAATTGAACTTGGGTCCTTGGCACTGTGAGGCAACAGTGCCAACCACTGAGCCACTGTGCCATCTCTCAGTATTCAACTCTATGATGTAGACAGTCTCTTACCTCAGAAAGATAGCTTCTTTATTTGGAAGTCACAGAATCAATCACAGTACATTTGAATTGTCAAATGCTAGGTTGGGAGAGCTCAGGAGTTTCTATGAGTAGGCATGCTTTTAAGGTGGGCAAAAGTGAGGACTGCAGATGCTGGAAACCAGAGTTTAGATCAAGTCATGAGGACAGTGCTGTCCTACCTGCCAATCTCCCTTTCCACCTATCTGCTCCACCCTCCTCTCTGACCTATCACCTCCATCCCCACCCCTATTCACCTATTGTACTCTTTGCTACCTTCTCTTCAATTTGAGGTAACCTTAGGCAAGGGGTTCTCACAAGTTGGATGAAGATGCTAGCTTTGTTCAGAATGATTTTGAAGACATCCTTGAAGTGTTGCATCTGCTTTCCAGGCAAATATTTGCTGTAATGGAGCTCAGAGCAGAGGGTTTGGTATGTAAGTCTTACATCAGACATTGGGATGATGTGGATAACCCCAGTTTGATTGATTGACCATATTCAGTGCCTCAGTGCTGGGGATGTTGGCCTGAAAGAGGACACTGATAAAATGCCTGTCTTCCATTGCTTTGCAGGAATTGGCAGAAGTAAGACTGGTGACATTGGGGGACCTGATGTATCAGCAGTAAATTGTCCAGGTCACCAAAACTCACCATATAGAAAGGGGTTGAGCTTGTCTTTGTATTCAAACCCTCTGTTCTGCAGGTAGACATTTTTTTTTCTGATAAAGTGGAATTTCATCAATGTTTGCTGACACTGAGAGAAGTTTCTGATATTCGACAACAGAGGTTGGAGCAGTCTTGGTTTTGAACTGGAGGTGAAGAAGTTTGTACAGTATCTCCTTCATCCTGTAGAGAAGCTCCTCTCCAGATGGGATGGAATGTTGTGACAAGAAAAATGGAGAAGAGCTATTTGTGAGATGACAGCCTTACTTGACCCTAACTTATGCTCAAACTTGGTCTGTAAAGAATCCATTACTGACGATAGCAGCCAATATAGAAACACTTAGTCATCTCCAAGGAAAGGGTAGCAGCTATACTTGATGTCCAGGTCCAGCAGAACATGCAGAGGCTGGATATGCCATTGGACCTTCAGCCTGAGCAGTATGGTAATGGCTAAGCAAGAGGGGATAAGGCACCTCAACCTCACCCACAGATGCTCCTTCTCCTCAAGGAGTCAGGAAGATGCCAGTGAACATCAACAGGAAGGAGAAGAACCAACAAGCATGCTTTATCTTAGGACATTGTAAAGATGGCCTGCTGCTCAGACAACCTTTGCCAGCAACCCCATTGCGTCCAGAAATGCAAACTAGGGAAGAGGTGCCTACAATAGGGCAGCATGGTGGCTTGTTGGAATTCCTGTCTGTATGGAGCTTGCATGGTCTCCTTGTGTCTGTGTGGGTTTCCTCTGGGTGTCCTCGTTTCCTCCCACAGTCCAAAGATATGCAGGTTAAGCAGTTTGGCCTACCTAAGTTGTTCCTAGTGTCCAGACATGTGAAAACTAAATGGATCAGCCATGGTGAAAGCCCCACGCAGGATGATGGGGTTGTGGGTGAGATGCTCATTGGAGGGTTAGTGCAGACTTAATTGGCTGAATGGTACTGTCGGGATTCTATAATTCTATGAAGAGACCCTTAGCAGGCCAGAAGTCGCAAGATCTCAGACAACTGGACCAACATGGTCAGCACAATACCTTTCCATGGATATACAATATTGGCATCTATAATGAGGTGTTCTGTAGCTATCCTCTATCACACAAAAACCAATAATCCCACTGTGGACCAGGAATGTTTGTGGCATTTATGGGTGAGTTAGGATATACCCATTGCAAGATCTTCCTGGCTAATCCACATACACCAGGAGGGCTTGCTTCCCATGGTCACACACCAATTGCACATTCAGGGAATGAAATCCCTTTTGGTTAATGAATGCTGCCGACTGATCCCAGGGAGCTCCTGGCATTACTTGTGTGGAGTCAATTGCCTTTAGCAATTGTGGAAATCCTGCAATGGCAGCAAATCTCATGGATCTGGCTGCCTGGCTCATTATGATCCCAATTAATTGAGTTGCTTTGTTTTCCCTGGACAAAGCATTGCTCATTGCACTGATACATCTGTGAGTGGCTGACAATGCCCAGATCCTCAGTGGGTCTCTGGAAAGAGTAGCTGATAAAGACGTTAATACCCCATGGACTTTCAATACTGCTGGCACTGGATTGTCTCCTGATCCACATGGACACAGACATTCCCAGAGGAGATGGAATCTGTGAATAACGCAACCTGGAATATCCAGAGCCACCACTGGCATGGTCTCTGATTGGTCCACCTTCTCCTCGCCGTCACACCAGTGCCCTGAATGCCAGAATTCCGTGTTGTTTATCTCTCTCTTGTTCTTCCTCATAGTTGTCCTTGCTACAGCTCTGCCTGGCCCTGGACCACCCTTTCTAGGTTTCTCTGCAGCTGAACAACGGCTAGCAGGAGTTGACTGAACCCTCACCATGCCCCATTGCCCGACTCCCTGTAAGACACAAGACAAAGAGTCACAGTCTGCAGAGAAAGCAAAGAAATTGAAAACCTTTTCACTAAATGTGCTTCAACTTCGTCTCAGAAGTGATCATGTCAGATAATTCAGGTGGGAGAATGACGAAGATTGTTTCGATTCACTCATCTGCAATTGCTTTTGCAAGGAGAAGCACAGAAATCGACAGCAGGGGAAAAGGCCTGTCATGTTTGTGCCAGTCAGAAACAACCATCTAACTGTGCCTAATCCCATCTTCCAGTGTATGCATTAACATCACAAGTACATATTGAAATACTTCTTTTATGTCATGAAGGGCTCTGCCTCTATAACACTTCCAGGCACTGAGTCGGACTGTTTAAAAGCCTGGGGTTATAGAAGGAATGTTGCACTTCGAAAACAACATTTCATAACTCATTGCAAGTCTCATTTACACTGATGTTTTGTTCAAGCAGTAGGGAAGCTGTTTGCAGTTGTGGCAGTACCAAAGGGTGTTTACAAAGTGAGATTTGGCTGGCAACAGATTGCTGATTGGTTCATGGAGTTGTGACCAGATGTGGATACCAGGGGCCATCAGCCTAAGAACATCTACAGAGGAACTTCGATTATCTGAACGACACAGGCGTGGACTATTTTGCTCGGATAATCAAATGTTCAGGTAATCGAATGCCGGATAACAGAGTTTGGCCAAGCATCGGGACCTTGCGATCTTGTTTGGATAATCCTAAATTCGCATAACTGAATATCGGATAATCGAGTTTCCTTTGTATCTGATTGCTTCTTGGGTAGTGGAAATGGCTTGCGGGTGTGAATGATACTGACGGGAGGCTTTAGACTGCTGCAAGGGGCAGATTATGAGTCTTTCTTGCCAGTAAAACACCTAAAGGCTGAAGAAAGGCAGTTTATTTTCCCTCAGCAGCTGCTGTAAGCTGTGGCCTTTATTCAGTAATTCAGACTTTGCAGTTAATGTACCAATCACCTCTACCTCCTGCAAACAAGTGAAAAGAATTTGGAACAAAAAGATTGATGAACAGGGAATTAGAGTTTTAACTAATAAGGTTATATGTCAAATGTTCATAGCTGTTTACTTCTGTTTAGAATCAATTTATTTGTAATAGTTCTTGGTAACCTGTTTTTTTTTGGTTTTCTGTAAGTTTTGGTCTATTTGACAGACTAATTGTGGACTTTATATTAAGTTGAAAAACTCTTTAATTTTGTGACTACTCTCGAGATAACAAGGCTTCAATTCCAGTGTGCTACCCCAGTGACAATTAAACTAGCTAATTCCGGACGAGGGATGTAAACTCAGCAAGGATTAATTCAATGCTGGCTGTATGGTTTGCTGGTCTAGGTCTGTTGGGATGAATCTTGCAACAGAATTGGACCTGAAAACTCCTGAGTAATAAGTTAGTACTTTTTAACTGATCCATGTCAGATTATTAGGATTCTGAGCTCAGATCAAAAGATTTGAGCTCATATCGCACATATGCAACATGCAAAAATGATCCAGATTCATGATTCACCTCATCTTAATTTGTTCTTCCCATCAATTATAGGTTAATAGTCACTTTCTTTGATAGTATATGATGCTTAAGTGTATTGAAGTTGACTTAATGTGATTAACAGCGTCTCAACTGTCAAAAAGCCTTTTCTGGAATTCACTAACAAGATTACCACAGACGCACACATGCACACACTCTCACACACTCTCTCTCTCTCTCACACACACAAACAAGCACATGTGCATGCACACACCCACATATACACACATGCATACACAACTACTTTAGTCATAATCATTAATAGTACTTTAACCATCTTCCCATTAAAAGCACATTTAGTTCTTGAAGCCTGACATTGCAAGGGAGTTTAATTAATAAACATTAGATTCAATCATTAACTCAGGCTTTCTGAATAATCTTCTCGTTTTAGTGATGTTTATACAAATCCTTTACTTAGTGGGAAAGTTATCTCCAAGGCAGTACCTGTGCTGATGTAATCATCGCGTGTTTAATTAAAATTATTAAAATATCAGAAATAGGTGACAGAGTAACAAAGATACTTTTAACTGTCTTTGAAACAAAGGATGGAGATCCATCATTAAAAATACATTTCTTACACTCTCAGTAAAACTACCATTAACCAACTTGATTGCATCTGGCTCAGTTCACAATATCTAAGATTTGCAATTATGACTTTTGGTTGTGCCAAGTTTGCTGATCTGAGCCAGGGTGAGGAAAGAACTGCAGATATCATACAGCTGAAAATGTGTTGCTGGAAAAGCGCAGCAGGTCAGGCAGCATTCAAGGCGCAGGAGAATCGACATTTCGGGCATGAGCCTTTCTTCAGGAATGAGGAGAGTGTGGCAAGCAGGCTAACATAAAAGGTAGGGAGGAGGGACTTGGGGGAGGGATGTTGGAAATGAGATATGTGGAAGGAGGTTAAGGTGAGGGTGATAGAGCGGAGAGGGGGTGGGGGCGGAGAGGTCGGGAAGAAGATTGCAGGTCAAGA
>NC_057739.1:10805040-10827720 GCF_004010195.1 Chiloscyllium plagiosum | reverse complement strand
AACACATTTTCAGCTCTGATCTCCAGCATCTGCAGTCCTCACTTTCTCCTGCAGATATCATACAGTCATGTACAGCACAACAAGAGACCATTCCACCCATTGAGTCTGTGCTAGCTCTCTGTAGAGGAATCCAGTGGGATAGTGAGTCCCATTCCCCTCTGGAGTATGCACAAGTTAGCTTGGTCAGATGCCTTTCCATGAGACTGAAGCCAGGTAAAATTTTGAAAAAGACTTCCCAACATCTTCAAATTGTGCCACAATGCAAATTATTCAGTGGAATGATTGCTACCATATTGGTTACAATTCCCACATTTGTCAGTCACGTCCTTAAGGTTGTGGGAACTACCTGCTACAGAATGGTTTAGTCAAACTCCAGAAAATCTCAAGAGTCATTCAAAAAGACCAAATAGTCATTTGTCATTTCCATGCCGAAGATATGACAAGTGAAACAAAGGTATTGGGCTCAGCAGCTAATTAGAGTTATGTAAAATTACACACAACATCTAAGATCTCAAATTAGATAGCGTAAATCACTTGTAGACCAGATCAAATAAGTGCAAATATAATCTGATGACACAAGGTAAGGGGTGGGACTTATAGAATCATATTTCACTGAGCTTATCTTTGAATTTGAAGTAGACATCAATCTGCTTAAATCGACAATAACAAGCAATTAAAACTCATGCAGAAAAATGTTCTGCCCAAGTTCCAAGAACATGTACCAGCAAGAGATTTATTGATCCACATTTCATTGCCAAAACCCCGACAACTTTAATGTTCTCAACTACTCTATATTTTCATGTAGTTGCTGCACTTATTCTTAAATTGTCAATTGTACTTTCTGAAGAAAGATCACACTGGTATTCAACAGTGTAAGCAGCATTTGAACTAACGGATGTATGTTTCTGCAATGACCTTCTGGTTAAATTATGAGGATAGATTATACAATTATTTCTTCATTGGCATATGGATGTGGGCATCACTGGCAAGGCCAGCCTTTGTTGCCCTTTATCTGAATGATTCACCATTCAAGCAGTTAGGAATCATTCAATTTACCACAAAAATCACATTGCGACCAGATCAGATAAAGTTCACTAATGTCCTTTCCGAAAGAATGCCAGTGAATCAAATGGATTTTACTATAATCAATGATAATTCCATGGTCATCATTACTGACACGAGCTTGCAACAGATTTATTTTGTACATTAATTAATGCTAATTATTTATTATTGAATTAAATCCCACCAGCTACTAGGTGCGGTTTGAGCCCTGTTACCAAAGCATTAATCTAAATTTTGGGATTACGGGTTTAGTGATATTGCCACTATGCCAAAGTCTTCCCAGGAAGTATTACCTGGAATTGAAAAAGTTAAAGTCTGGTTTAATTAAAGATTAAGATACTAATAGTAATAAATGAGGTGGATGGTTTAAATAATGTCTACTAGTTGGTCAAGAGGCACAGACATAGAATTAAAGCCAGACTTCTGTGGGGTGAAATTAGGAAACAGATTTGTTGGCAAACGGTGATAGGAGTTTATACCTCTCTTCTGCAAATGGCAATTGATTACGGATAAATTGTAATTTTAAAATTGACATTGACAGTTTTCTGTTAGCCAGAGCTGAGGGGAATACGGGTCTAAAGTAAATGTGCAGTTCGAGCTCACATCAAACATGAGCTGTGTGAATAATTCAGCAGGCTCAAGGGCTAAATGCATCACTCCTGTTCCTGTGTTCCAACCCTGGTTAACATTCTACTGCAGTCCTGAAGGAGTTCTGTATCATTGGAGATGTCACTTTTTCAGTGGGTTTTTAAACTGGGATCCTGTGTGCTTTTTTGAGTGGCTGAAATAGAAACCTGACTCAATTTGTAACATTATCCCTGGAGACTTGGCCGATATGTGTCCCCACAGATCAGACGCAAGAAAACTTGCATCATTATTCTCATTGCAGTCAATGGGAATTATTGCATGCAAGCTAGCTGCCACATTTCGTACATTACAACAACAACCACAGCTCAAATGTACTTTATTATCTGCAAAGTGCCTTGAGTTGCCTTCTGGTTGGAAAGTGTGCCATGTTAATTCAACTTTTTGGATGAATATCATCTGTGGCCTCTCTGGACTCATGTTCATATTTGATTGGTTGCCACATGCACGTAAAACTAATATCATTTTGTATCAAATTCTCCAGTGTTACTGAGGGTTCTGAGGAAGGGTCACTCGACACTAAATTTAACCTGATTTCTCTCCACAGATGTTGCCTGCCCTGCTGATCTTTTCCAGCAATGTCTATTTTTGTTTCTGATTTCCAGCATCCGCAGTTATTTCCATTTTCTCCAATTTTACTCGCTGAAATGGAACTTCTGGTTAAAGGAGAAAAGAGCTTTGACAATTTCTTTCCTGGCTAGTATTTGAAGTTGTTCTGAGTGACGTAGTAAAACAGAGAGGGGCTGATTATATCTGAAAAGCTGACTCACACTAAACTTTTGCCCTCACGCCACCAATTCCTCGATGTTTCCATGGACGTCCATTATCTTATAATAGTTGGGAATGGAGCATTTACATGTAAAATCATGGATGTGAAGAAGATGCCAGATTGTTAATGCCAAACATCAATAACAAAACAATTGTTAGTTGCTACAAACTGCCTCAAAATCAGTATAAATTTGGAAGGTTTTGAACGAACCATGTGTAACAGATGAAAGCAGTGTAATAGATAGTGTAAGAACAATTAATTACTGTTCTGTTACTTATTTTTGAAATCCCATAATGAATGGGAAAATTGAATCATTGTGAGCACACAGGTAAAAAGATTTTAAAAACTATCATTTCATGGTGCTCAAAGAATTCTATAATCCTGATTAATTTTAAATTACCTCCTTAGGTTATTGAACAAGTTGACAAATTGTGAATAATTGCACTTGACTATTGGACTGAATTCCGGCTCTACTATCCATTAAATCTTTAAATCCAATCGTAGTGTAGAAATTACACATCAGCTAGGATAGCACAGTGCCTACTGTCTGAATTTTCACTCGGGTTAGCAACACAGCGTTGGGGAAATTTCCAGCCCTGAAAAGTCCAATGGGCCTAATTTTTATTTTGGGGAATGAGTGCTAAAAGGAGCTCAGTTTACAGCCCAAGAAACAGTATGGAAACAACTACAAGAGCTGTCAATACAGAATGGCCTAGTTGAAAGGCTGAGCATGAAGCTCTGGCATTTTGTCCTTATAAAAAGAATCAAGGGAATGAAAACAGCTTTGTAGCCCTCAGCCCTCCATGCACACTTACACCACATTTGTGCAAACTCACACTACTTCATGCATCTCACAGGCATGGTCACCCCCTCAAATCAACTATGTCAAATTAAACTCTTCTACCAATCTATTACCTAATGGCTCCTTATAGCCCTTATGTTAACTTATTTCAATTACTGCAACCATGCACCCAACTTGCCCTTACTTTTTGTCCTTCCATTCTTTCAGCCAACTCACCAGTGTCCACAATAAGTTGACCTCATCAGCCAAAGTGAGATGAGATAAAGGTTTAAGTACCTACTGATGACTTCACTGTATTAAAATAATCACTAATGAAAATAAATGATTCCATTTGAATTCCATCAGCAACTTAATCCATTCTATATTGTGAAATATTTATATTTATGGCCCTTTATAAAAGATTTTATAATCATTTGGAGCTGTCAACTAAATTGTCAACTAACAGGTAACCCACTGTATCAATGATAGGTTGTGAAGTGAGTCATGTCGTGAATTCCTATACATTGAAGGCCTTCAGGCTTACATCAATAGACAGCATGGAATAGGAAGCACTGTTTGTTTAGTAAAACTACAGACCTTTATTTTTAAAGTTTTAAATGATAGAAGATGCAACTATTTTGACAGTTTAAAAGTTCCAGTAAGTTTGACAGCATCCTTGGCGACTTGGTAGTTCCAATGAGCTTGGCATTTTCAATAAATCTATTAACTTTTTACACACATGCATATGCACATTCCATAATACCAATGTGTGTGTGATCTCTTACAGAGATGTCCTAGACCAAACCAAACATAAACCTTAGATCTCCAAATAAATCCAGTAACTAGACCTAATCATAATCACAGTAATATGTCTTTTAGTCATCATTCCAGATTATTTTTTTTCCCGGAACAACCATTAATATGTCCTGTCCCACTAATAAGACACACTTAGTAGAGAAGCTGGCATATTGGCATACATTTGGAAAGGATTAGCCCAAAAGACAATGCTGAATAATTTGCTCCATCATAGATACTTTCTTCAGTCAGTGTGATTCATCCACTTTGTGTCAAAATGTGGCTGAACGCACTGGATCTAATGAAGGCAATGGCCCCGGTAGGACTCTGGCTGTCGTGTTCCAACATTGTGCTGCAGAAGTAACCGTACCTTGTGGGCAACCTGAGCCAATGTGGCTACCACATGTAAATATACTCAACAACAGTGTAGCTTGTTTGGCATGCCCAGTCCACAAAAAGCAATGCATTCTAATCCTGGCCAATTAATCTCTCTTCAAAGTTCTCTCAATCATCAGATATGTGATGGAAAATGTGTTCTCAGAGCACCTAATCATCAATAATTTGCTCACCAATGCTTGATGTGGAATCTGTCAGAACCACTCATTTCCGGACTGTTTTTTAGCCTTGATGCAATATGGATAAAAGAGTTGAATTCCAGATATGAAGTGAGACTGACCACCCTTGACATCAAAGGAACATTTGTAGAGTGTGGTATTAAGGAGCTTCAGTTGAATTGAACACAACGTGAGTCAAAGGGAAACCTCTTCGCTGAATGGAATCATGTCTGAATAATCAAAAAAGATAAATGCAATTACCCCAAACTCAGGACATCACTCCAGTTCATTGAGGCAATATCTCAGGTTTAATAATTTTCAGCTACTTTAATGATGACCTTCCCTTTATCTGAAGTTCAGAAGCTGGGATGTTGGATGATGATTGTGTGATATTTAGTTCCATTCATCACTCCTACAATAATGAAGTAGTCCTTGTATTCTTGCAATAAGATCTGAACAGCATTCAGATTTGGGCTGATCAAACAGTATTTGACATTTGCTCCACAAATGCTAGTCAACAACCCTCCCCAACAGGTCAGAGACTGACCATCACATCTAAATGGCATTACCATAGCTGAAATTTACACTATCAACATTGAGAATGACATCATTGATCAGGATCAAGTTCACATTGACCCTCCAAAGAGTAATCCACCCAGACCCATTTCCCTATCCCATTGTTTGACATTTCCCATAACTAATGCATCAAAACAACATGCCCCTGAACACTATGGGTAATTTAGCATGGCCAATCCATCTAACCTGCACATCATTGGACTCTGGGAGGAGATCAGAGCACCTGGAGGAAACCCCACACAGACAGGGGAGAATGTGCAAACTCCACACAACCAGTCACCCGAGGCTGGAATCGAACCCAGTTCCCTGGTGCTGTGAGGAAATATAGGTTCATTCGTATCAATTTTCTAATTCAGCAATAGGAATAAAGAAAAGCATCAGTCTTTTGAAGATGCTGAGGGAAATGATGAATGTCATAAGCGAAAGCTTCTACTCAAGAAACCCTCCGTAACTTCCTGTCCTCATAAATATCACTCCTCAAACATCCCCCAACTGTTGAAAATTTATAAGCTGGTTCAAACCAGTTCCACTGCACCTGGACTTGTCCTCTAATATGACCTGTTTAACCCACTTAATGCCCACCTTCCATTTCTGTACCCCATTCGGGACCACCTTTCTCAGCTGAATCTACCAGCAGATATCCTTTCAATCAAAGAATGGGAAACGCAGGAAAGCACTAGCACGTTCAATGTGACAAGCCCTTCTTTTACATGGTAGCTTTGATTATCATGTTTAGAGTGGTCCTTGTTCAGGACATTCAGGACAGGACAGGACTTCTGCACAGAAATCTCTACGGTTGTTGACTCCGTTCAAACACCATACGTTGGTCACAGAGGGACACAAACAATGTTACACTCTACTGACGATAGTCCATCACCTTAATCTCAGCAAGTGAGGAGGCTATCATTTGGCTTCCAGAATTTGTATACATTAAATAAGTAAGTACGGCTGAGATTTTAGCAGTTCATCTACTCATGCACGGTTAAGCGTTGCATATGTCAAATCCTGGAAATTTAAAATATAGAATAGAGCTGTCTACCAGATATTGCTGACTTGGTACAGGTTTGGAAACTCTGTTTTAGGCACATGCCCTAATTTTAGTTAAAAAATCTATCCCATTCAATACAGCTGGATATACTTCTTACGTGAATATTCACATAAAAATCTACTTCCATTTAACAGTCAAAGAAGGGAATACTCACTAAAATAAAACCCACCCTTTGCCTTTTTTTGCCTTACTATTTTAATTACTTATGAATCAGTAATTGATAGTACAAAGTATGAATATCACTCAAGAATATATAGCCTTGCCCAAATCAAAAAAACAGAAATTTCTGGAGGAGCTCAGCAGGTCTAGCAGCAGCTGCAGAGAGAAAACAGAGTTAACACTTTGAGTATCAAGACCCTTCTTCAAACCTGAGTTCTGAGTTAGCTAGGATTAAGTACCTAACAGTGTTGGTTGAGGAAAAATCCATCTGGTTCACCAATATCCTTTCAGAAAGAAAACTGTCATCCTTACCTGGTCTGGCTTAAACGTGACTCCAGGCCCACAGCAATGCTGTTGAGTCGCAATTAGGGATCGGCAATGGATGCTGGCCTAGCTAGTGACACTCTCATCCATGAATGAATTTTTAAAAACTTGAAATGTTAACTCTCCTGTCTCTTGACAGCTGCTGCCAAACCTGCTGATCTCCTCCAGCCATGTGTGTTTTTGTTTTGGATTTCCAAACATTTGGCTTTTCTTTGTTTTGTTTCAATTATTCCATTTTTGTCTAAGCTTTTAATCTTGTACTCATCAGGACAATTTGCAAAAATTACCAATGTAAAGGGAAAACACATTAAAATGGATGAGATGTCGCTGTGATTGGTTGGCAAGAGGACTCTGGTTGGTTTAGATATTGTCATGGAGAATTAAACCATTTAGATAATGACTGACAGTGATTGTACACTGTTTGCTAAATAATCCCAGATATGTGGAGAATCACACTGACAACCATTGTAGGATTTCTTCGGGGTTTGCAAAGTCGTACAATTGCACATTCTGGAAATCACACATGCTCAAGCTCTGGATGTTATTATTTACAGACAGAGAGAACCTGTACTCATGTTTCTCCTGTTTCCGTTCAACAAAATAGGTGGCATACATTCCCTAACTCATTCAAACTCAGGAAAATGGCTTGAGCCTCCAGAATAAACTTGTTTTACATTTAAACAAAACTTGCAGTTAACTGTCAATCATCACCAAGCTGGTACAATCGTCACAGCAACACGTTTTAGCAATCAGAGTCCCCTTGCCAAATAATCACTACTCACATTTATTATGGTTTTCCATTTATATTGGCAAGCTTTGTGAATCAGCCTAAAGAGTGTCTTTTTTTAGCAATACTCAATTTCTCTCTGAAATCCATAAAGCAATTAAACTGGTCGTGCATATGCCATGCCATTAAGAGTTTTAGTATCTCATGAACCACCACAGTGTTGTACACTGTTTATAATTTACTTGCATGAATGTGATTCACTACATTTTGAATTTTCAATTATTCACATAAGAAGGTAAGAAATTGGAACAGGATAGGCCATTCAGCTCTTGGATCTGCTCAGCATACAAGGAGATCACGGCTGATCTAACTTTGATCTGAAGTTCAAGTTACTGTCTGCCTGTCCTGGACTCAGTGGCTAACGATATAGAGGAAATCGGTCATCATTTTCATGAAGCAAACTTGCACCAATCTCTGGGAAGTATAGATTATTTCAGGAATCCAAATAGTTGCAATGATTCCTGTGCAATATTCCAAGCCCTTTACATATACTCCAGGAGTTATTCCTAGAATCTGTTTAAGCAGGCCAGTCAGCTGATTGATTTTACACTGAACCTCTGAAGACCATACCATCTACACCCACCCCCATCCCTATCCCTGTAATCCCGCATTCCCCATGGCTAACCCACCCAGCCAGCACATCGCTGGACACCATGGGCAATTTAGCATGACAACCTGCACGTGTTTGGACTGTCGGAGGAGAGCAAAGCACTGGATGAAGCCTATACAGGGGACAATGTGCAAACTCCACACAGACAGTCGCCTGAAGGTGGAATTGAACCTGAGTCCTTGGTGCTGCGAGGCAGCAGCGATGGCCACCGAGCCACCATGCCATCAGTTGTTCTTAACTACACTTGAGATTTGCACATCTTTCTAAGCACGACTAGATTTCATTGCCAACCTCTAGTCAGACCACAACAGTCTATTTCTGTGACAGTCCAATATAAGTGAATGGCTTGATTGGCCCCGACACAAAGTCAAAAGCACATTGTGGAGTTAAAGTCAGATATCACCCAGATCGGTTAAGGATGGACGATTTCCTTTCCACATGGACTTCTGTGAACCAATTGTTTTGTCCTGTGACACCCTGACAAATTCAGCATCCCCTTTAACAATTTCGGCCATTAATTTCCAAAATTAATTTCCAGTGGAATTAGAATTCTCAAGCAGGCAACGTGGAAATTGAACTCAGGATTTCTGGATTCTTACATTCAGTTCCAGCCCTGAGTCAGATTGTTTGGAGCAGGAATGCTGTTCTCAGCAGAATTCATTTCTGCAAATCAATTATGTGGGTGGTGTTCGATGGATGATTTTTGTAATGTGCATTTTCTTCCGCTTGTCATGATCTCAGTGGTAGCTTTACACACACAGATCAACTTGTGTTTTAAAGATGAAAAATGACCCATCTCGTAAAACGCTATAACTTAACATTTTTTTTCTGTATGCAAGCAACATCATTATAACAGATTCTTGATTGCTCCACTTCCAATTATTCAAGCCATTGTGTCTTTGAATAACTTTAATGCCCTTTGAATAACTGAACCCTTTAATTACACAAGTCCCTTTAGCTTTATTAGCCAGCCTGATTAGCTGCTTTTGAAGCTGTTAGATAATCCCAGGCATCTGTTTAATTTTTATGACTGCCACAGCAACATCACCTGAATAGTTTCAACGCGACTCAACCCTGGTCATTCAGCTAGAAGAGTTTCCATTTTCTGCGGATTTGTGAGATTTTCACAGTCTGGGTGCTGACAGGTTGGATCTGCTGTTCACTCTAAAGCAATACTGAGTTAGCGAGCTGGCAATTCAAAGCCATCACCTTGAGATAATGGAACAGAGCTCCCTGAGCTCCATCCTGCAACATGCTGCAGTGCAAGCCTTAAGTGATGAGTGAGGCAGAGATAATGTGCAGGTAAGTGGGTTATTAAACTTCGGCTGCCACTGCAAAAATACGGGACAGGAGAACAAATCGACCGGTACTCCAGAGATACAATAACAGAAGGGTTTTTATTTTGTCTTCTATACAGACCATTGAATGTGTGATATATAATCCAGTAAAAGCAATTAATACTCCGTTCGTAAACTCCTTTAAAATACTGGCTGGAAAAGAACCAAACAGAACTTATGTTGATAAATATCATTGATCAAATGTTGTACAGCATAGTTTGCTGCCGCAGCGAGATATTTTCACATGTAATTGTGGCAGTTTGCCTCCCTTGGGAGACTGATTGCATTTGAATGAAGTCCATCCCAAGATAAATTCAGCCTGATCTTCAAAAAGGATTTCATTCCAACGAACCACTTACTGTATTCTACAACCATAAGGTTTCATTATAAAGGGAGCATTGATATTATAGATTCATTCATAATGATAGGTTTTGTTTCCATGTTGGGACTGGGTTCTCACTTTAGTTGTTATCTCTCTTCCATTTAGTTAAAACCAGATAACTCACTGTACATAGAGCAGTCAGAAGATTTTGTCGTTATAAACCGAACATGATTCATTCAGGCTTTCACTGCCCTGAAAAGAGTAAAACAACCATCATTTCAAGAGGTAGGAAGGAGTGTGACTGTAAATAAAACTCATATCAATACCACAGGCAATAACTATTTTTGAGCTACACTTTGCTAAGAATTATCTTAGTGATTTGTTTATGTTTCTAAACCCAAAACTGGCTGCTATTAGCTTTGCTCTTTTTGTTTGAGTTTGCCTTCTGATTGGTAAACCTGTGTAATGGCCTAGTTATATTTGAAGGAGGGGAGTAGGTAAGGCCAGGGGCATTGTATTGAGACTCCAAATGGTTCGTTTAACATGCATCAGATAAAAAACAGAAGTAGAGGAGGCCCCGATTTACAAATGTTCAACTTATGAACGCTCATACTTATGAATGTGATCCTATACATATTCATATTAATTTTTAAGATCCAACATGCACATATTTCCTTGCACTTTGACTGACTATTTTATAATGTCTTGCAGTTTGTATATGAAGTGACTTGTGAATGGACTCAAGAACAGAGTCCTTTCCAAATCTAGGGACAACCTGTATATATCCAAAATCAAAATGTTTTTATCAGCTGGGGATAGATGGGGTAGTTATCTACTGCCATTGATTTGTTTCCTCAGTCTCTGAGATAAAATTCAGTAGCTCTGGAAAATGGACACAGAGATGCGATGTGCAACTAATCCACTCCCATTTGCTCTATTGCAAGCTTTAGTCATATGATTGCAATATACAGGTGTTAAATGTGCTGTAAAATGGTGGGTTGCTCAGAAAAGAAGAGCAAACTGTGAAAGACCAGCACAAGGCTAAGCTAGCTGGATCTAATCAAATCCAGTCTGCACCTCTTACATTCCAATTACAGCAAGGGTTGAACATCAGTAAACAGTCTGAGACCCAAATAGCAAGGATAATGTGAAAACCGAAGATTTGTAAACAAATTCTCTGGTATCTGTTTCCCCGACCCCTACTCAGACCCAAGCTTAGGCCTTGACAGTGAAGTGAATGCTAAGAGAAATTGTTCTGACCAAAATGTCCGTGAATCAATGTGAAATATTCAACCAAACAGCCAGGCTGAATTCATCAACTAAATCTCCCTTTCTGTCAACATGCAGCTTTATTTAAGTTTTGCCATCAGATGTTTCTATGAGGAAGACTGATGAGTCAAATGCAGGGAGAAAATATTACTGCCATTTGCAATATCACACAGAAAATATGGTTTTAAAAAGTGAAATAGTGAATGGAAAAATGTAAACACAAATTTAAATCGAAAGATTGGGAGTAAACAAAGATGTTGTTGTGAACTGAAATAAGGCTTTATTAAGATATACACAATCCTTTCACCCCAGATAGGAATGAGCTAAGCAATCTTTCTGACGCCTTGTTAAGAGACTCACAAAGTAACTTTATTGCATGTAACAGCTGGAAAGGATGACAAGTTATACAACTGCATGAAATGACATAGAATTTATGAAAGAGAACTTGGCCATTATAGTTGCAATTAGTCCATGCTGGCACTTATGCTGCCATTGAACTTGTTCCTCTCCTGAACATAAAGCAAAGAACTGCACATGCTGGAAATCTGAACCCAAAACTAAAAATTGCTGGAGAAGCTCAACAAATCTGGCAGAATCTGTAGAGAGAAAGCAGTGTTATTGTTTTGGCCTTTCTTAAGAACTGCTTGTAATTAGAAAAAGTGATTATACACACTGAAGACAGTGGATGAGGGGTAGTGGGGGAGGGGGTGAAGGAGTAAGTGGAGAAGTAGAGATGGGGCCTAGCGAGAGTGAATGATAGCTTGGCAGATACAGGAATGGATGATAGTACGAAATGACTTCACAGAGGCTGGTATCCCATCAACAAGTCACTCTTTATTTACGCTTGGAGAGTCCTTTACACTGATCTAGCTCCCTCAGAGCCAGCTCTGAGTGAGCAGAACCTCTGACACTCCTGTTTTTATCTGTCATCCAGGGCTCCCTGATCAGACCAGATTAACAGCCCCAATCAGGAAGCTCATATTCTGTAGGTCTATCTGGCTGCCCTCATAACAATCACTACAGCCAACGAGAAAAAGAAACTGATGATAGGGACTGTAAGTGGATGAGAATTGGCTGTTCTGAAAGCTCATGTCATGACAGGGTCCTCTATCACTGACCCTGCAGAATTCCCTTGAAGAGGGTGGCTTTCCAGTAGGCTAAGAATTTAACTTTTTGTGATAATATTATTAGGAATTCAGGCATCTATAGGATAGACTTGAAAATTAACATATCTGGAGACCATGTCAAACCAGAAAGATTTGAAATTAAAAGTTATTTTCACTCAATGAGAAAGAAGTGGTCTCAGTGTGTACTTAAGGAGAACTAGTTTCTCTATAGCTTGGTGTTAAGTTTTGACTTTGGAATCTATGAATTGTGAGTCTTGAGTAAATCCACAAACAGTAAGAGGTGTGAATTCCATATGCAGTTTCTGTATTGGTGTGTCCAGTCAAGGGAAGTACTCCACTCATGGTCACTCAGCTGGGAACTTCGTAGAGATTCGAGGTAATTCTGAGTTTATGCAGAGACAGTAAAGTCACATCATCTTTAGTAGCCAGCTTGGAAGTCTTTTAATGTCCTTTTTACATATTAAGGCAACTACAGAAAATTTTATATGAAATAGAGTCCACGTTTGACAGATGATGATGACATTGCTTGGTGACGCATGACAGCTGCATTATCATCTAAATTAATCCTTGTGAGGTATCAAATTCAACATTCTCAACACCCTCTGAATAAAGTGGCATTTGCTTGAATTCTGCACCAAAAGTTAAACAATACAAATTATTTCATTCGAAGAAAAAACAGTTTGATTAGAAGGTACAGTGGGTAGGGTGGAAAATGCCCACATGGTAATTTCATGAAAAAGGGCACTTATGGTGTTATAACCAGGTGACAAGGAGTACATTGGATCCTATTTCCAACTTTCGCTGTCAACATGATGCTATACTTCTCTCTAATAACAATGCAGTTAACTAATTTTTAGTGTAAAGAGGAAGGAATTAATCACAAAATTTTGAGTTTAGAAAGATCAATTCTATCACTTGTTGGTGGTAAGCGAGATAATAAAGATGTGAAGTCAAATATATGGTCTCTAAATAATCTCTTCAGTTCTATCTCATGAAGTGGGAGATGGCACCAGGCAGCATGACAATAGGCACATGGACACACAAGATGGCCGCTGGACCACTATGTGTAGAGACACAGCAGAGCAAACACAGATCCTGAAGCCACCAGGATGCCAGCACAATGCACTCACAACCTAGCTGATTAGTTTAAGGTGGGTGGGGGAGAGAATACACATGAGTAGCGTATACTGCCCGCCGAAGTGTCTGGGTCCAGCCAACACCTTTGATAGAAATGCTAACTGTTTGATACGGATCCAATACAAAGTGTTACTAGCCAGGGCTGCAGCAATCATCCTCCTCAGGAAGAACGATTAGCACCCATTACTACATAAATGGACTTTTGTGCAGACATTGAAATTGACAATGTTTGTGCTGAAACTGACAATAGCTGCACTGAAATTAGCAAAGGCTGCCCTGGAACTGGCAATGACTGCACCGAAACTATCAACGATTCTGCAATGTTTACAATAAACAAACTATGTTACAAAGACAATGACCTCATCACTGACCTATTACAAAATGTATAAAAGTATCTTGGCATGTCCTCCAGTGGAGTGAAGACTCGCAGCTGACCACTGTGCTGTTGGTGTCTCTCTCCCCCCGGAGCTCCGGTATTTCCTTGTACAATAAACTCTGCCATTGAACCCCGACTCTGAGTCCGAGGTTGGTGATTTTCCCCACAACAGGTACATGCTCTTGCAAAGTTAAAAGAGGAAATATGTACAAATAATATAATGTTTAGGATTCTTTGGAGGTGACATTGAGGTGCATGGTTTTAAACTGAGTCCACAATTTGTTAGTTCCTGGACTGTCTTCAGTTGTGAAAATTGTGGTTATCTTTTTTTATCTTGATTTTAGATGTTTCTCTCCAGTCTATGCTGTAACCACGCACTTTTGTTTTCTTCAGATTCAGAGTGAGAGCCTTCTCTAGCCTAGGCTCATGTTGTCATCTAAAATCGTTCTCTCCTGTGCTGCAAAATGAAACGTGTATATTCTGTGCCTGCAGAAGGTGTTTTCAGGCTTGATGATTGTAAGTGAGGTTCTATCACCAACATATAAATTAGATTAGATTACTTACAGTGTGGAAACAGGCCCTTCGGCCCAACAAGTCCACACCGACCCGCCGAAGCGCAACCCACCCAGACCCATTCCCCTACACTTAACACTGCGGGCAATTTAGCGTGGCCAATTCATCTAATCTGCACATTTTTAGATTGTGGGAAGGAACCAGAGCAAACCCACACAGACACGGGGAGAATGTACAAACTCCACACAGTCAGTCGCCTGAGGTGGGAATTGAACCTGGGTGTCTGGCGCTGTGAGGCAGCAGTGCTAACCACTGTGCCACCGTGCTGCCCATATAAAGATCTTCTTAATGGTGTAAATCATAATAGAAGATGAGGGTCTTTTCACACCAACTACTGGTGATTTTCAATACTCTTGGATAAAACTTTTATTTTAGCTTAAGCTGACTTTTGTTCAATCCACATTGGCCATCCTGTTTGCGTCAGGTAAAGCCTGGAGTCATTTTAAGTAATTGACTTTGGTATAATTTACAAATCTGAATTTTAGATTCAGAGAGCCACACAGCATGGAAACAAACCCTTCAGTCCAAATAGACCACATTGAACATGTTCCCAAATTAAACTAGTCCCACTTGCCTGTGTTTGGCCCCTATTACTCTAAATCTTTCCTTTCATGTACTTATCCAAATGTCTTTTAAATGTTGTAACTGCACCTGCATCCACCATTTCCTCTGACAGTTCATCCCACACACAAACTACTCTCTGGGTCAAAAGGTTGCACCTGATTTCCTTGTTAAAACTTTCTCTTCTCACCTTAAAACTACACCCCCTAATTTTGAACTCGCCCACCATAGGGAAAAAACATCTGCTACTCACCTTATCTATACCCCTCATGATTTTACAAACCTCTAAAATGTCAATCCTCAAGCTACTATGCTCCAATGAAAAAGGTTCCAGTCTCTCCATCATATTTTTATCACTCAAACTCTCCACTCCCAGCTACATCCTGATAAATCTTTTCTGAATCCTCTCCAATTTAATAATATCCTTCCAATTGCAGGGTGACCAGAATTGTACACAGTACTCCAGAAGAGACTTCACCAATTTCCTGTACGAGCCCAACATGATGTCCTGACTCCTGTACTCAAAGATCCGAGCAATGAAAGCAAGCATGCTAAACACTTTCTTAACCACCCTGTCTACCTGTAACACAAATCTCAAAGAATTATGTGTCTGAACCCCTCAATCTTTCTGTTTAACAACATTACCCAGAGCCCTACCATTAAGTGTATAAGTCCTGCCCTTGTTTGTTTGACCAAAATGCAATACCTCACCTGCCATTCCTCAGCCCATTAACCCAATTGATCTTTGTAATCTTACATAACCTTCTTTACTGTCCTCATACCACCAATTTTAGTGTAAAATGCAAACTTACAAACCATGCCTCCTATAATCTCATCCAAATTGTTTACGTAAAGTGGAGAATGTGGAGTTTGCACATCCTCCCCGTGTCTGCGTGGGTTTCCTCCGGGTTTCCTCCCACAATCCAAAAAAGGTGCAGGTTAGGTAAATTGGCCATGCTAAATTGCCCATAGTGTTAGGTGAAGGGGTAAATGTAGGAGAATAGGTCTGGGTGGGTTATGCTTCGGCGGGTTGGTGTGGACTTGTTGGGCCGAAGGGCCTGTTTCCACATTGTAAGTAATTTAATCTAATCATAAATGACAAACAAAAGTGGGGACAGTTCCGATCCTTGTGAAACACCCCTGATCACAGGCCTCTATTTAAAAAAATAACCCTCCACCAGAACCTCCTGTCTCCTACCATCAAGCTTATTTTCCATCCAGTTGGCAAGTTCACCCTAAATCCCATGTGATCTGACTTTACCAATTAGTCTACCATGTGGAACTTTGTCAAAGGCGTTACTAAGGTCTAAATAAACAATGGCTAAAGCTCTGCCCTCACCAATCATTTTGGTTACTTCCTCAAAAAACTTAATCAAGCAAGAGAAACATTATTCTTTCCTTGTGCAAAGCCAAGCTGACTATTCCTAATCAGTCCTAAGCTCTCCAAATGCTTGTAAACCCTACCTTTCTGTATCCCCTCCAACAACTTACCCACCACTGATGTCAGGCTCAGAGATCTACAGTTCCCATGCTTCTCCTTACAGCCTTTCTTAAAAAAAGGTACAACAGTAACCACCCTCCAGTCCTCTGGCTCCTCACTCCTGGCTGTAGATGATATAAATATCTCTGCTAGGGCCCTAAATTTTTTCCCTAACTTCCCACAACATGCTGGAATACATTTGGTCAGGTCCCGGAGATTTATCCACCTTTATGTTTTCTTCAGCACTTTCTCTTCTGTATTATGAACTGTTTTCAAAATATCAATATTTATTTCCCCAAGTTCTCTAGCCTCTATTTCTTTCTCCATAGTAAAAAACTGACGCAAAAATATTCATTTACTATCTCTCCCATCATCTGAGGTTCAAAGCATAGATGACCTCATGAAACTTTAATGGGCCCTGTACTCTCTCAAGCTGCTTTTTTACTCTAAATGTACTTGTAGAATCTCTTTGAATTATCCTTAACCTTATCTGCCAAGACTATCTCATATCCCCTCTTTGCCTCCCTGATTTCCTACTTAAGAATGCTCCTATACTCTTTATACTCTTCAAGAGATTAATTTGATCCCAGTTCTTTCTGTCTAATATATGATTCTTTATTGTTCTTGACTTGGACCTCAATATCTCTATTCATCCATTGTTCACCAATCCTGCCAGCTTTATATTTCACTCTAACAATACCATAAGAACTCTGAACTCTCATTATCGCACTTTGGAAAGCCTCCCACTTGTCAGATGTCCTTTTACCTGCTAAAAGTCTAAAAGTCTACCCCAATCAAATTTTAAAAGTTCCTGTCTCATATCATTAAAATTTGCCTTATTCAAATCAAAGGTTTTAACTTTTACATAAGTCTTATCCTTTTCTATAACTATTTTAAAAACTAATAGAATTATGATCACTAGTACCAAAGTGTTTCCCTACTAACACTTCAGTCACTTGCCCTCCCTCATTTCCCAAGAGAAACTCAAGTTTTCTCCTTCTCTAGTAGGTACATTTGCATATGATAAAGAAAATTTTCTTGAAAACAGTTTAAAAAATGCCTCATCATCCTTGCCTTTAACACTACAGCCATCCCAGTCAATGTTTGAAAAATTAAAATCCCATACTATTAGAACCCTATTATTCTTACATTTATCTGAGATCTCTCGACATATTTGGTCCTGAATTTCCATTTGACTTTTGGGGGATCTACAGTAGAATACACAGTACAGTACAATACAGTATAATACAAAATACTTTTGTATTTTTAATTTCTACTCTTATGTTTTCACTGGACAAACCTTCAGAAAGATCCTTTCTTGTTACAATAGTAATGTTTTCCTCAATCAAATAACACCACACCCCCTGATCTCTTGACTCTCTTCCTGGCCTTCCTATAGCATCTAAAACCTGAAATATTGAGCTGCCAATCCTGACCTTCCCTCAGCCAAGTTTCTGTAATAGCTATAATGTCCCAGTCGCATGTTGCCATACATCCTCTGAGTTCATCAGACTGATCTGTAAGACCCCTTGCATTGAAATGAATGCAGTTTAATTCTTTAGAGTTAACGCGTTCTCGGAATTGCTCTTGACTGCCTTTTCAAATTAACTTGCTCTTTTCTGATTCAGTACCATCCTTACTTATTACTTTTACTGCTACCGGTCAATTTTTCCAGCTTTCTTCACTTTAACTATTCCCCTTGTATGCTTAGAAGTAAAGTGCACCAATTATTTAAAAGAGTGGCCTTACATTATGTTTAATTTCCTTTTAAAGTGACCATATTGATTTATGGATGTGAAATTTCACTATCCATCCTCATTGTTCCTCACACATTTCTTGTGACAAGATGGTAGCTAGGCAACCATTACATTCAATTTTATTCCCTCAGCACGGCAAGTAGAGACATAATAATCATTGTTTCGATTAACCAATAACTTTTACAAAATTCACATGCCACACTCAAAATGAATCAAACTCTCTTACCCATTTTCAGCTCAATGCAAAATCTACAACTTTTAAAAAAATAACTTGCTCAGAGATGTTACCTCACAACCTCTGGAGAAAGTGGAACTTAAACCTGGCCTTGCTGGCTTTGAAGTAGAGACCCTACCACTACACCACAAGATCCTGATAACGTGAGCTGTATATGTTGTACTTAATGAACAGACTCAAAGGCTTCAAACCAACATGTCACCCCATAAAGGTTGAACAAATGAATAACCAATAGCGGCAACTTTTTTGAATAATTTAGGAAGGTAACTCTGCGTTGCAGACAACATCACTTATTAAAATGGCTCTGTCTAAACATATGCATTATCGGTATGGGAGTATAATTTTGGATTCACTGCTTGTCTCACCCTGAACTTACTCTCTGCCCAAGTCAATGAGGTGCAAATACAAAGGCTCAACCATCCTGACATCTTCATGCCGACAGATTAAACAAAGATTAATTTGATGATTGATGATGGGGCTTGCTGAATCTCAAAAGATAACTCATATTGTAAGCTGCATTTGTAAATTGGGAAAATTATCCATTTCATGCTAGCCATAATGATATCACAAAAACCACTTTGTTAAGGAAACTGCTTTATATTTTGTTTCAGAGAGCACACAGAGGAACTCATTAATCTCTGTGAGTTATTGAAGCCAACAGCTCTTCGACATGCTGTCAATCGTGTTACTCTTTACAAGTCATAAGGAGGATTCAGAAGTCCTCATTCTGCATCCATTGTGTCACTATTACAGATAACATTAAATGATGAAAAACTCGAATTGTCATGCATATTAGGAACGTTGACTTCTGTCGTTCAATCTTTGTCCACAATTTCCATCTCACAAATAGCCTATATTTCCAGTCTAACTGTAACATATAGGGTTTAATTAAAGCACTGTCATGTGTGTTCATTAGCTTGGGTGGCTGGTTTGGAATGCAGCGTGATGCTAAATTTCTGACATTCAATTTCTGCACTTGTTGAAGTTACCATGAAAGGATTTCCCTTCACAGCTTCATCCTTTGCCTGAGATGTGGTGATCCTCAGGTTAATCCTCTGCCAGTTCCCTCTTTCTAATGAGAGAGTGGGACTTTGGTGAACTTGCTTTGAATTAAAACATTAAGAAAATATTTTTGGTTTCTTATTCCCAAGTAAATAATTCAGATGCATTTGAAATCTGTTTGATTGCACTAGTATGAAATAATGGAACTTGCACAACGTGGTGTGCAGAATTTTAAGGTTTAGTCTCTTGTAAAGATTTGTTGATGCAATGATCTACCTCCATTGCCATTTACCTATTTGCAGATAGGTACGAAAGCATCAATGTGGCATCAGCAAGTGATGACATCACCATTTAATTTCTAAAGAAGAAATATTTCAATAAAACACATGCTCATTCCACATTTTATCACACTCTTTGTCTGTTCTAAGTGATATAACACAGGAACCATTTAACACACTTTATGTGGCTGTGATAGCCAGAATTGATGCGTGTTCAGGGCTGTATATTGCATTGTCTTCTCAAGATGAACAAGGTTAAATTTTTGACTTATCCAGCAACCAACTATATTTGCTAACAAACTGAAGTCATGGGTTATATACATGGAAAAGTGCCATTTTTCTACTAATTACACCTAAGGACGAAGGAGAACGTATAGACAATAATACTACTTGCCCTAATATTATTGTGCTGCTCCTGAACAACAGGTGAACAAGTCAAGACCATTTGCTTGGTCTGAGCCGCTACTTACCAAATTAACCTGAAGCACATGACAGGAATAAGGAAGGCTTTGCAGTTTACCGTAATTGCCATGCATGCAATTTTAACTTTGCCCCATTCTAATCAAATTAACCTTTTCCCCTTTAAATGTTGACATATATTCAAAACAATAAATCCCTGAATTTAGAGTATCATGTGACATTTGATGCATTTGCTGATTACAGTGATGTGTTATCACAGAGTCTTGCACTACTCCCTGAAGTTACTAAATGTAAATCAATGCAAACTTAATCCAAACAAAGACACAATTTCAACCTATGAGTCTTTCTACATTTTTACTTAAGTTACAATCCTAATGTTTGACCGGGTGGAGGAGACTCACTTTCCCTATCAACTGTCAGAGAAACAATCTGCAAATCTAATCCTGAGAAGCTTTATCATTTGTGTGTGGTAACATCCATTTATTTCTCCTTATTACTGATAATCGAACACTATGTGATGAATAACTAGAATTGTCAAGAGTGTAAAGATCATTACCTTCTACAATTCATTCTTCTCTCACAACTTTCAACTCACAGGAACACTGGACCTCTTGTTAACTGTCAACTGAAGGAAATTCTCTACTCCCTTCTTTGAGCTGCTGTGAGAGAGATTTCTGGTAATATTCTGCAATGCTCTGAAAACCCTGAGCTAGATCACCAAGATACGAGAATAAAATCAAATCTAAGATTATCTTTTGATATGGACGTATATCTACTGGCAACTTAAATGGGAGTGATTTCAAAATCCTCTCAAATTCTATAAACCTTTCATTTCAATAGGGATATATTTTATATTAACAGTCTGTCTTCAATCTATTTGTTGATGGAATTGTATTCTTAAGGGGTTATCTTCAATTTTTTTTAATATGTTCATGGACAGGCAGGAGCATGGCATTATTTATTGTCCAGTATGGCAGTCTTGCAGGCATGCAATCCATCACATCAAGAGCTACATGTCAGCCATTCCAGGTAGGTATATAGGGCTTATTGCTTTGAAGGACCCCATCAGAGTTTTACAACAATCCATCAGGTTTGCTGGTCCAGTCCACAAATTACCGAATTTACTGAATTCAATTTTAGAAATTGCCCAGGTGGGACTTGAACGTGAGTTGCTTGTCCAGTGCTATAATAACTGAGACATAAATTCAGTCATTACATCCGATGTACAGCTAGCTTTCTTCAATAGTGCAGCAATAAAATGGCAGTAAAGGTAACAGCATGTGCTATAAACAAAAGATAAGTCTCAGTATTGTCCCAGTCATAATTATTTTACAGTTTACATTCCTTTTGTTCAATCATGGGATGCAGGTGTTGCTGGCCAGGCCAGGCCTTTATGTCTGTCCCTAATTGGCCTGGAACACTTAAGGGTCCTACATATTGCTGTGGGTCTGGTGTCACATGTTGGCCAGACAAGTTAAGGTTGCTAAATTTGCTTCCCTGAAGGACATTTGTGAAGCAGATAGACCTTTTTTTTTCCAAAAACGGCTTCATAATCATGATCAGACTCTGAATTGCAGATTTTTAAGAATTGAATTCAAAGTCCACCATGGCAGGATTCAAACCTGTCTCCTCAGAGCATTTTTCGACAAATAATTTAGCGATAACATCAGAAGGTCATTGTCTCCCCTTCTTCAATTCACTTTCCCAAGGCAGATCCAACACATGCCGACATGAAGTCCACTACAAGTAGGGGTGTGAAGGCAGGTCCTGATCCATCCCAGTCAGCAGGAGAATTGTACTCTGATTTACACTGACCCACTTCAGCTGTCCAAGTAAACAGGCTGACCAAAGAGTCTGTGACAACATGTGCTTTTACTTGCAAATAATACTCCTGATGTTTTGCACAGTCATGACAAAGCTTCCAATTTCTTTCTAGAACATTGCTGGTCAGAATTGTCTCCCATTCTTCCTGTCTGCCATTGGTGTATTTTGGAAGACGTTCTAAAAGAGAATTCAACTTTTTTTTAGCTGTATTATAAACATATCTTTTTTTTAACGTTGGCACGGTTAACAAAGGTTCATTCTCACAGAGAAGGACTGAGGTAAGATTGGGGTCGTCAGCATCACAATGCAACTTTAGAACATATGGGGAAAAGGCTATTACCCAGCATTAGAGGCTGAAGTGAGGTCAAACAAAGGTCTCAGGTAGAACTATAAGAAGCAGTGTAGACCATTCAGTCCCTCAAGCCTGTTTGTCATTCAGTTAAGACAGGGCTAGTCTGTATGCCACATTATATATATCTATCTTTTCATAACTTTACAAAATCAAATTCATTGAATCTTAAGACTAAAATTGGGCCCTTGAAGACAGAAACAGGGGAATATATTATGGGGAACAAAGAAATGGCAGAAGAATTGAATTGGTACTTCAGATCTGTGTTCACTGGGGAAGACACAAGCAATCTCCCTGAGGTAACAGTGGCTGAAGGACCTGAACTTAAGGGAATTTATATTTGCCAGGAATTGGTGTTGAAGAGACTGTTAGGTCTGAAGGTTGATAAGTCTCCGGGGCCTGATGGTCTACATCCCAGGGTACTGAAGAAGGTGACTCAAGAATTCGTGGGTGCGTTGGTGATTATTTTCCAGAGTTCGATAGATTTGGGATCAGTTCCTGCGGACTGGAGGGTGGCTAATGT
>NC_057739.1:10786432-10804390 GCF_004010195.1 Chiloscyllium plagiosum | reverse complement strand
TGTATACCCTTGAGTTTCGAAGACTGAGAGGGGATCTGATTGAGACATATAAGATTATTAAAGGTTTGGACACTCTGGAGGCAGGAAACATGTTTCTGCTGATGGGTGAGTGCCGAACCAGAGGACACAGCTTAAAAATATGGGGTAGGCCATTTAGGACAGAGATGAGGAGAAACTTCTTCACCCAGAGAGTGGTGGCTGTGTGGAATGCTCTGCCCCAGAGGGCAGTAGAGGCCCAGTCTCTGGATTCATTTAAGAAAGAGTTGGATAGAGCTCTCAAGGATTGTGGAATCAAGGGTAATGGAGATAAGGCAGGAACAGGATACTGATTAAGGATGATCAGCCATGATCATATTGAATGGTGGTGCAGGCTTGAAGGACAGAATGGCCTACTCCTGCCCCTATTGTCTATTGTTTAACAATTTCAAAGACTCGAATTACCCGAATAGCCACAATCTCCAGGACAGAGATTTCCAAATCAGTGTTAACCCTTGTACAAAAACTACTTCTAAATGTAGCATTTATGAAAATAATAATGATGCAACTAATGATGTATCTCTGGCAGCAGTAAGAAACAATAAGAGAAGGTATTAGACTGGAATGAACATAGAAAGACAGACGTTACACCGGAGAGCTGAACTGAGTAACATGTAATGTACAGATGTAAATAAAAATGTGGTACAGAACATCAGGACTGAAAACACCTCACCTGAAGGTAAAAGAGCTCATAGACATAGACACAGCTTATGTATGAACATCCACAGTCCGGAAATACTTGGGACAAATATCTACAGAGGAACCTCGATTATCTGAACCAGATGAGCGGGCACTTTTTTGTTCGGATAATTGATTATTCAGATAATCGATTTGACCTTAAACAAGGGAAGACATACTGATCTAATGCTGTACTCTACCAGAGAGATTGTTTAAATCTGTAATTTTGATGAGTCTGATAATTAAACAAACTAATCTGTGCATTCTGCAAATTGCAGGTTAAACCGAGAAGGACTAAACCCTTACCATCATATAAATATATGAAATCCCAGCATTAAGCAAGGACCCGAAAAGCTTTTACAGTCACAAGAGCAGAGGTCAGTTTCTGTGAACTCAGTGCTGCAATAGAAAGACAGAAGTACAGCCTCGCATATATGTTTACTTTCTCTGTCTTTTTTATGAACAGCCCAGTAAAGGGACTGGAATAAAGCACTTACTTTTGCAAAGGGCTGTGTAACTAACCCTTGCGTAAAACAAAATCCAGTCACTGTTGCTTGAGGTGCTTGTGTTTCTTTGTTTTTGTCAGCGTTTTCACATCTTCTTCAGTACAGGTAATCCGAATTCACTCACCTCTTTGATGTAACGTTTTTATGGGACCTTGATATCTTGTTCGGATAATCCAAAATTCAGATAATTGATATTCAGATAATCGAGGTTCCTCTGTAAATGTCGTGGTCACTATATTATATTTAAGCAAAGAACATAGCATGGTAGTAAGCAAAGGAGAAACATCCGGAGTTATAATCTGAAGGTAAGAATCTGAAGGCTGCGCAAGCATCAGTAAAAACTGGGAAAAGAGAAGACTTGGAAGGTGAGGAAAAGAATCTTGGAAGACTTTGAAGTCAACCCGTGAACTGACAATACTCTATAGAGTGACAGCACTGAAATAGAACACTATGCAAAAAGGGAAAACCCATGTATTCATCCAGTTTAATAAGGCATAATAATCTATTGCAGGCTGGACGAAGACATATAACCATAGAAAGGGAAGCATTACCTGTTACGTGGGGATGTGAAAAGTTCACAGGCTGTGTCACTGGATTAAATTTCCAGATCTAGGTTGTTCATAAGCTATTGGTATCATCATTGGGTCAAAATAATTTACAAAAAGGCCTCTACACACTCAAAACTTTAGGCCTAGACTGTTGTGATGCAACTCGACCACACCCTAGTTCCACTCAAGGTACAAGTAATGGCTGGTACACCCTTAAGGGTAGCTGTATATTAGATTCCTTAGAGCGTGGAAACAGGCCCTTTGGCCCAACCAGTCCACACCAACCCTCTGAAGAGTAACCCACCCAGACCCATTTCCCTCTGACTAATGCACCTAACATTATGGGCAATTTAGTATGGCCAATTCACCTAACCTGCACATCTTTGGACTGTGGGAGGAAACCGGAATACCCGGAGGAAACCCATGCAAAAAAGCGTAGAATGTGCAAACTCCACACAGGCAGTCAAATGCCAACTGCTCACAATCTATAGAACAATTGTTTTCCTCAAGATTTCCAGAAAGGTCATGGGAAAGACTTGGAATGGATCAGTATGACTTCAAAAAGAAGATGTATTTAGTTCTAGTCAACTATCATTCAAGGTGGAATTGAAGTGACAAGATTTCTTCAACCATAGAAGATGGATCAGATTACTGAAAATAATTTTCATGATACATAGTTTCCATGGATAATTAAAATAGTTAAAGAACCTCAATTTATAAATGAAGATTTCAGGAATTTCACTTCAGAGGCAGTAGTACAAAGATCTCTACTCTACCCTTAGTTGAATGGAGAAGCAGGCAAAGTGTTCAATACCATCAAGTCACTGATACATCAGAATATAAACTTGGAATTATTTCTACTCGGTATCAACACCATTGAATGATAATTTCTCACTGGAGAAATAGTTCATGGGAAAAGGTTAGTAATGTTGTCGAATATAATCTCAGGTCAAATATAACTTTTTAACAATCACGCCGAGGTAAAACTAACAACTTGATTGCTACAAATTTAAACCCAGCTTGAAGATATTGTCAACTTTACAGCCAGGGATAAAAAGTCTGGTAAAGTGGCAAGAAGTCAGAAACTAAAGTCATCAGCGAAGCATATGAACCCAACATCATAACATTAGAAAACCTGAAGATATAAACAAGAGGATCAGGAAGATATTGACTGTACTGAAGCTGAGATGAAAGCAAAAGCTGCAGGCAAAGGAACAGTCACTTCTGGGTGCAGTAAGAAGTCAGGCAAGGTGAAAGGAGAAACCCTGGCATGCGCTACATGAATCGTGCTAGGTTGCATTAATCCTCTATCTCCAGAGGACAGAGGTTTAGTTATCTTCCATTTATGTTCCTAACTTCCTAACTTTCCTTGTATATTGCATTTTTTTAAAAATGACCATTTATTATTTCTTGCTGTTTTAAAAGAAGTGAGACTGAATCTGATTATCATAGTATGTGGGACAACCATAAACATACTACATCGGTTCATGAAGGACCGTGTACGAGAGTTCCAGATATGCTATAACACCATCATTCTTGCGTTGAAATCAAGCAAACCAGATCAGTTTGCGCAGTCAGAGTTCCTGAATATTTTGACCTGAGTGTGATTTGGGTCTTAAGCGGGTGAGATAGGTTCGAGATGGCGAGAATGATGTGCAGAACTATATTAATGATTACATAAAATATGTAAGTAACTAAAAGTAAAAATAAATAAACAAATCAAGAGAACTGTGGGTGGGGAAAGGAGGAGATGTAGCATGATGGTATTTTCAAATGATGATCATGTAACTGATGATGGGTAAGAGAAATCAAAAGAAGACATCAGACTGTAAAGAGAGGTCTTGGACACTATGCTACAGAGTGGTACTTAGTAATCTGAAATGTACAGATGCAAATAAAAGACTACAACAGGAGTGGAAGAACTTTACTTGTAGATAAGCAGCCAGTAGACACTGCGTATGTGGAGATACTCCAGCTCCAAAGATATTAAGATGCCGACCGGCTGTGCTTTTCCAGCACCACACTTTTTGACTCTGATCTCCAGTATCTGCAGTCTTCACTTTCTTCCAGGGATATTAAGGACAAGTATCTAAATCTTAGATCAACACAAATAATAATTGATTATTATTTGATCAACACAAATAATAATTGATTTCTCTTTCAGAAGGGAATATAAGCTATTCAACCAGTCCTCATAATTTAATCCTCAAAGAGCCAGCATAATTTCAAGAAAGATAAACCAAAGAACCACAGATGCTGGAAATCAGAAACAAAACTTCCAGTGAATCCATCCTCCCCTTGACTAACACCAATATACTCACCTTGATACCTGGTGCCATAAAAGAATGAAAAATGCTCAATGGGGTCTGATGGACTGTATATTAAAGTGTGGAAATAGCCATTTTGAGAAACAATATTGTTACCAGGCAACAAACTCAATTGGTAGGAGTATTCATTTTTAGATGGTTAGGATTTCCCATAACGTTTCTTGAAGCCCCTTAGTTTTGAGTCAGAGATAAACATACTGCTTCTGATTTGATTCGATTTGTTGCTGTCCCATATACCGAGAAACAGTGACAAGTACTGTTTTGCATGCTCACCAGACAAACGTATTTTACCCAAATCAATCAGGATAATAGAACAGAATACAGATTATAGTGTTACAGTTATTGAGAAGGTGCAGACAAAGATCGACTCTAATATATGAGCAGACTCTAATATAACTCTGATAACAACAAGGAACAAACTATTCTTGAATCTATTGGTGTTTTCAAACTTTTGTATCTTCTGCTTGATAGAAGAGGATTTAAGAGTGTGTAACTGGGTGGAAGGCGTCTTTGATTATGTTGACTGCTTTCCCGAGGCAGCAACAAGTATAGAGTCATTGGAAGGAAGGTTGGTTTTCAGGATGGACTGGGCTGCATTCACAACTCACTGGTCTACATTTCCAACTCATTCTCCTATTCACAGCAAGCCATTTCAATTACAATCAGGCAGAATCTTTAAAGCAGAGGGAAGAATTGTTGTTTAGCACAAGGACTTATCACATCATGTAAGACTGCAAGAGAAAATGATGATAACAGCGAAACCACTCCTGGAATTCTCTCTGTTCATCATGCTCACATCAAATCATTCAGAACAGATATTAGTTTGGGGCTCATCTCAGCCCCTGGTAAATCATCAATGAATGCTCTATCACAAGAACACTCAGGGGGTCCTTATGCACATCACAGGATTGTCAACTCATATTGTATTGCTCACTGTGGCTCCATGAGTGATTTCCATTTCTTTTACAGCATGATGGGAGTTAGAATGATTAACCTTAAGCTATAGGCTGTCGGTGAAGATGGAATTTACTAGTTATTTCCTTCCATTTACAGGTAGGAAATTCACTAGGGAAGAAGACTATCTATCTGGAAAATAGATATATACATGTTTTAAATCTTCCTCAATAGATGAGAAGTTTATTCACGTGAGTAATGGTATTACATATTCAAAGAAACATGAACTAAGCAGTAGCAGGAAGCAATTGTTCCATTTAAGACACCATTTCATTTCATTTACTCCTTTTTACAAAAGGGTAATGTTTGAATATAAAATGCTTGAATATCATTGTACTTATGTTCAACTTCTGTAACTCACAAGCCTTTCCCCACATGGCCTGTTTGTGATAAAGCTGATTTCATTTTTATTCACCCATGGGATGTGGCTGGTCAGTATTTATTGCCCATCCCCGGTTTCCCTTGTGAAAGTGGTGTTGAGCTGCCTTCTTGAGCCACGTTAAAAATCACACAACACCAGGTTATAGTCCAACAGGTTTATTTGGAAGCACTAGCTTCCGGAAGGTTGCTCCTTCATCATCACCTGATGAAGGAGCAGCACTCTGAAAGCTAGTGCTTCCAAATAAACCTGTTGGACGATAACCTGGTGTTGTGTGATTTTTAACTTTGTCCACCCCAGTCCAACACCGGCATTTCCAATTCTTGAACCACTGCAGTCCATGTGATGTAAGTAGACTCACGATGGCCTGAGGGAGGGAATTCCAGGATTTTGATCCAGCGACAGTTCTATATTTCCAAGTCAGGATGGTGAGTGGAGGGAAACTTGCAGGGGGTGGCGTTCTCATGTACTTGCTTCCTTAGATGGAAGTGGTCGTGGATTTGGAAGGTGCTGTTGACAAATCTTTGGTGAAATTCTTGTAGATGGTGCACACTGCTGCTACTGAGAATCGGTGGTGGAGGGAGAATAAAATAGAATAGCAATTTATTGCCACTTGTCCATGTATTAAAAATACAGTGAAAAGTGTTTAATTTGCCATTCTCCAGCACCTATATTAATAACAGAAATCATATATTTAAAAAATTAAGACAAAGTCCATCTTTGTTCAGCTCACGGCTCATGAGTTCTCAAGATTGAGGAAATGACAGGAACCATACTCTCCACCAGAAAGCTGACTTTGAAGCCATCGGATCTGGGGCTGTTGGGATCCCGGACTGGGTCGCCATACCTCTGAAGATGTCTCAGATGCTGCCTCAGGGACCCACCTGGTCACCAAAACTGCCGCTGAAACAGGCCGTCACACTGGACCTTTGGGATCCCAGGCCAGAGGTGTCCACAGGCACTGCCTCAAGGAATGCCAGGCTGAGCCTATCACACTGCTGAAGCTGCTAAAGCAGACCACTATACCGAAGGCCTCACCAGGACACGGCACTAATGGCCACAAGGAAAGGACTACGCCACCTTCACCCCTGCAGTAGCCTTCCTGAGCCATTCTTCCTCCAAAGAAGGTGCTAAAAGAAGGTAACATACATAAATGAAAAGAATAAAAAAAGGAAGTGGATGCAGTGCTGATCAGGCTGGCTGCTTTATCCTGGATGGGGTCAAGTTTCTTAAGTGTTGTTGGGGCTGCACCCATCCAGGCAAGTGGGGAGAACTCCAGCACATTCCTGACTTGTACTTTGTAGATGATGAGCAGGCTTTGGCGAGTCAGAGGGAGAGTCACTCACTGCAGTATTCCTAGCCTCTGACCCGCTCTTTAGCCACTGTATTTATATAGAGTCATAGAAATGTACAGCAGAGAAACAGACCCTTTGGGTCCAACTTGTCCATGCTAACCCAGATATCCGAAATTAATCTAATCCCATTTGCCAGCACTTGTCCCATATCCCTCTAAACCCTCCCTATTCATTTCCCCATCCAGATCCCTTTCAAATGTTGTAATTGTAACAGCCTCCACCACTCCTTGATGTTTCACCTGGAATACCTCCCAAAAGTGCAGCTCCTTCTCTGTCCAGAAATGGAATGTCAGCTCTTAAACTTGGCTCTTGGAGAGAAATGTGAGCCCAGCACCGCAAGATTTCAGAGGCATGTCTGCTACTATGAATGATGGTATAGTCCTTTCTTTTTCTAAGTTTAGTCACCCTTTTTCAAAGTCATGTGCTCCTTCTTGCATCCACCAACCTGTCAACGAATGTCAGCTCTTAAACTTGGCTCTTGGAGAGAAACGTTGAGCCCAGCACCGCAAGATTTCAGAGGCATGTCTGCTACCATGAATGATGGTATAGTCCTTTCTTTTTCTAAGTTTAGTCACCCTTTTTCAAAGTTATGTGCTCCTTCTTGCATCCACCAACCTGTCAACTCTGCATTTGGAAATGTAGAAGTCACCTTCTCAGTTTAATATCCAAAGTTTCACTTGCCACATCATGCTGACTTTGGCAAATGAGAGTCTCAGAAGCTAAGAAGCTGAAATTATTTTCAGACAACCACTTAGACCAAACACACTGATATGGATAAGCTTACAAATTTTGTCAAAGTACATAGCATCAGTTACTGTTATGCACTTAAGCAGGAAGTTTTAAATCCCTGCACTCCACCCCCATCTTAAGTTTAATTTATATTTTTAAGTGGATGAACATCTATACATCTCCAGTCAGCTGGAGTTTGGGTGCAAACCAGTTCAATTGCTTATTTCTTCTCACAATGTCACAGTGCTATGGCTGAAAATAGAATCAATTTTTTGCTCTGCAAATTCAGAATGATCTCCAGTCCAAGTGTGAAGGCACAGCCAAGCTTGGATGCATTGCCATAACATCTGTAACACAGCTTAGAACAGGAATCCAAATCTGGTACATCCATTTCTCAAGTGCCAGCATTCACAGCAGCTTTGGAGCAGAGTGTTATAGTAGAACTGGCCCCTCATTTAAACAAAGCAGACTGTAGTTCAAGCCAGTTAGTTCCTCCCTGATTGATTTACAGCAGTGTATGGCACTTCAAAGACTCTCCAAGAATACCAGAGTATTGGTGAAGGACAGCCTTAATAATAAGGAAATAATATGACTACTGCAAGGCACCAATAAAATATTTTCCCATTTTACAATCCATAAAATGGTAATAAATGTCCAAAGAGCATATTAAGATTATAAAAGGGTTTGAATAAGCCAATTGAGTGCATTTGCTTCCATTCGTGGGAGAGAGTGAGACCAAGGGCCATGAATATAACATGATCACTATTAGATCCTGTAAGGAACTCAGAAGAAATTTCTTCATTCAGAGAGTTGTTAAATTATGAGCTCCTACCACATGGAATAGTTGATGTGAACAGGATAGGCACATTTGAAGGAAAGCTGGATAAACATGTGAAGGAAAAAGAAATAGAAGATTAATAGGTTAGATAAGCTAGAATGGGACAATTGACATTAGGTCTTGACATGTTTGTTCCTGTGCTAACTTCTAATTGATTCAAGGTACTATGTATACAATGTAGAAACTCACTCTCTGTCAATTTTCTAATTATTAACAGATGAAGCTTAATATTTTATTTAAATTGTGTTTTAACAAAAAGTTACAGCTAGTAATAAATGAGAAATAAATACCAAAGGTGAATTCCCTAGGAACTCTCCCTTTCCAACCTCATAATTATGGTGAAAGCCACACAAACTCACCCCACATGTGGTAATGTCAAACATCCACCGAGGCTGCAAAAGGGCAATGGGAGAATCCTAAAGAAGTTCAGCCCAGAGATGCTCAACAGGTTAGACACAGGTCAGTGCTGTGATATGTTCTATAAAACTCAACAACGCTACTTTAGCAAATGTTTGGTAAATCTGAATTCCAGACGTATGGACTAATAATGTAAAGAACTGGAGTTCGAAATCTCACTGCGACAATTTACTCATTTGTATTCAGATTCTTTTTTAAAAATGAGGCCAGGAAAAATCTGGCATTGAGAAAGACCATTGATCTGTTTGTTGAGTTACCTAAAAATCTATCTGAATCACTCACGTTCTTTCAGGAAGGGAATTGACCATCTTTACCCAGTCTGAAATTCAAATTCTCACTGATATATTTGACCTACTTTCTGAGGAAGCCTAACAAACCAACTTTGCATCAGAACAAGGGAACAAAAAGTGAATTATAGCTTCCAGTGATGCCAATGCTCCAAGGAATGAATGCTTGAAGAAGAATTACTCTATAGATGGAACGGAGTTTCCAGAAATATATCTTTGAAATGAGGGGGCAAGTCTGTTTGAAACATTGTCAGCAAGATGTTTCTGACTGTGAGACAGTTAAGTATCAATTGGGGTAACTCTTGGTCACTGACACTTAGATAGAGTCGTAGAGATGTACAGTATCAGTCCAACTTGTCCATGCTGACCTAATCTAGTGCCATTTTTTCAGAACTTGGCCCATATCCCTCTAAACCCTTTCAATTCATATACCCATCCAGATGCCTTTTAAACATTGCAATTGCACTAGCCTCCACCACTTCCTCTGGCCGCTCATTCCATACACGCACTATCCTCTGTGTGAAAAAGATGCCCCTTAGGTCCCTTTTATATCTTTCCCCTCTCACCCTTAACCTATGCCCTCTGGTTCTGGACTCCACCCCCCCACTCCCCACTCAGGGAAAAAAAACATTGTCTATTTACTCTATCAATGACCCTCATTATCTTATAAATATCTATAAGGTCACCCTTCAGCCTCCAATGCTCCAGGGATACCAGCCCCAGCCTATTAAACCTCTCCCCATAACTCAAATCCTCCAACCCAGGCAACATCCTTATAAATCTTTTCTGAACCCTTTCAAGTTTCACAATATCCTTCCGATAGGAAGGGAATCAGAATTGCACGCAATATTCCAACAGTGGCCTAACCAAAGTCCCGTACAGCCACAATATGACCTCCCAACTCCAATACTCAATACTCTGAGAATAAAAGAGAGCATACCAAATGCCTTTTTCACTATCCTATATATCTGCGACTCTACTGGCAGAATCATTCCTTCAAGTAGACAAACTCTAACCTTGCTGTTACAATTGTTGGACAGAATTAATTAATGCAAAGTATAACAGATAACAGTAATGTATGACGATATGTACAAAACCTATAATTTCTACATGTATGTGGAGTGCAGTCTATTACCTGTTTTGTCCTCCTTCCTTCTCCTTCATGCCATTCATTTATAGAGTGGTCCATGAGCAGAGAGCAGTGTATCGCTTGAAGTGCAAAAATATTACTTGGCTGCATCTCAATGGATTACTGTAGCTAATTTTCATTTCTCAGAATAGCTGGTAAATTGATCACTTTTTCCTGGTAATCTGTTATTTGTAAATTTGGTACTGTGTTTATTTTTTATCAAAAGAGCCTGAGTGTTCCTCCTCATGGGTCTGTTCCTGGTTAAAGTAGCCATCAGCAGATCCAGGCAATGAGTTGTGGAGGCGATGGGATCGTAATCCTTAATCGTCAATGTTGCCTCCACAATTGTGTCCTTGATCTGACAATCTTGGAGAGGAGGAGCATCCGACATGCCTTGAAACTTTCAGAGATAAGTAGACACTATTGGACAGCATTGTCCCTTGCAACAACACTTAATCTTCTCCCTTGCTGCTCCCTTTTTATATTAGTTTTTGTTGCACTGCCCTAGTGGTCAGTGTTCATTACTTGATAATACAATGATAAGTCTCATTTGAGGTTGGATACATTATGTATACTGCATAAGGAGTTAATATATCTATATACATACAAACAGCAGGCTGTTAGTTTCTGCACTGGTTGAGGGTCTGAAAGATAAAGTTGAAAACCTATGTTTGTACGCTACTATAGATTTATAATTAAACTGTCATAAATCTCTGAAAATCTTCTGCATTTTTCCCTGCATGGGTGGATATAGGTGGGGGCGGGGGGAGGGGGCATGGGGTGTAGGTTCTGGATATACAAAACATGACTGGGTGTGTGCCAAAAAATGTGTTGCTGGAAAAGCACAGCAGGTCAGGCAGCATTCAAGGAGCAGGAGAATCGACGTTTCAGGCATAAGCCCTTCTTCAGGAATCCTGAAGAAGGGCTTGTGCCCGAAACGTCGATTCTCCTGCTCCTTGGATGCTGCCTGACCTGCTGTGCTTTTCCAGCAACACATTTTTCAGCTCTGATCTCCAGCATCTGCAGTCCTCACTTTCTCCTGGGTGTTGTGCCAGCTGGGTGAGAGAGTACAATAACAACATTTAAAAGGCATCTGGATGGGTACATTAATAGGAAGGGTTTTGAGGGATGTAAGCCAAATGCTGGTAAATGGAACGAGATCAGTTTAAGATATCTGGTCAGCATGGGTGAGTTGGACCAAAGGGCCTGTTTCTGTGCTGTACAGCTGTATGACTCTATGGTGCCAGGTAGATGACACATATTGTGACTGGTATTTGGGAGTCTATGCAAAAGGTAAATGGGTGAAGGCTTACTGTAGTTTGTGGCTGTCAGATTCAAGGAAGTTGGGGTCTGTGAAGTCTGCTCCAGTCAATAGGGTTTTATAAGTTGGGGGGTGGGGTAGGGTGGGGCAGGGCTGGGTCAATTTAGGGCTGAGAGAATGGGAATGGGATGTTCCATGTTGGGTTTGGGGAGGTTGTCAGGGGAAGGTGTTGGGTTCATGAGGAATTAGAGGACAGTTCTGGAGATTCTACTGGGAGGGATCAGTACTGCGAGGGGTCCAGGATAAGGTTTGTTGGATTGGATCAGGTCTGTGGTTTCAGGAGTAAAAGGGGTTAGGGGAAGGCTAGAGGGGTGGAGAGTTAGGGGTGTCATGTCAGGTACAGAGGATGTTATGGTCATGGTGGGTGAGGGAGTCAGTGGGTCAGATTCACTGGTGATTGAAAGTTGGTGTGGAGATGTGCTTGTTGTCCACTGGGGGTGCTAGTGATTGGAGCTGGATGTTAGGTCAGGGCTTCAGTCAGATCTGGTGAGATTGAGGGATCAGATGTTTGTGGGGGTTGGGATGCAGTCAGTACTTAACTTGATGTGATGGGGGGTGGGGGGAGGCCAGTTTCATCGTAATCCAGTACTTAGAGCAAGTTTTAATTCATCTAACATCCCTTGGTTGACTATTTAGGCAAGTCAGTCAGGACCCTCCAGAACATTTGAATCTCAGCCAGACTTGGGGAATATTGTGGATGATGATTGACATGGTTGTTCTTCAGAGGGTCAGTAGAGAATCGATGGACCAAATTGCCTCTTTCTGCACTGCGGGGATTCTATTATGTCCAATAGAAGTTTCAACTTCCTGAACAACACCCATGGAATTAGTGCACTGCTACTTCTGAATTCTTCTGACATAGAATTCCAGTCTATGTTGGTTCCGTAACGAGCTCCCTATCAGAAGATGTGAATCATTACTTTAAATGAAAATTTTAAAAAATATGAATTTGATGTCAATATCAATACAACATGAATGAGGGACTTCTGTGTGATAAAGAAGTCCCTGTTGTTAATCTTTTGAGGTTTTCATGCATCCGCCTGCATTACTGAGCTTCAAGCCCCTTTCTGCTATCACCCTTTCTATTCCCATCTCCTTGTCTCCTCCTTTCTTTTGGTTTCCCCCTCACTCTGAGGGAAAGTTTCTGAATCTGCTAGTTCAACATTTTTCACCCAACCTTAGAAAATGGAGACCCCAGCAACTTCTTTTCTTGGAAGGCACTCAAAACCCATAACAACTTTTTTTGTATTGCAACCAGTCGCCAATGTGCAAAAAGGTGTTTAAAAAGAAAAAGGGATTGCCAAGAAAATAAGTGATTTTGTTTGCAGACTAGAGAAGTGGAATGCATCTTGGTCCATTGCATGTTAAGAATTAATTCAGCTCTTTTGTATTGTTGATCTCAGGAGCTCCTCTCAGCTATCTCACCACATAAAGTCACTCTTTAAAGAAAGAGCACTCTTCATCTGATAATGATCCCTCTCTCCCTGCAATGTGCTGTAAGGAGTTATCAAAATGCCATCAAATGGCCCTATTGACAAAAACCTGAACATTACATTTTTCCAGAGCCCCACAGCAACAGACAATTTTGTTGTCCTTACTCAGACTGAACTGAAAAGCTTTATAAATCAGACGGAAAATGTGAGGAGTTGATCTCAATGTAAGAGAAGTATTTGACCAAATGTAGTGCCAAGCAATTATAACAGAACTCAGGTCAATGGGAGTGAAAAAGAATATTCTTCAGTTGCCCTATTTCCACTTGTTAAGCACTTCAATTCTGAGCTGTTGCAACTGTTACAAGGGGGCATAGCTTTAAATTAAGGGGGGGGTAGGTATAGGAGAGATGTTAGGGATAGGTTCTTTACTCAGCGAGTCATGAGTTCATGGAATGCCCTGCCAGTAGCAGTGGTGGACTCTCCCTCATTATGGGCATTTAAGCGGGCATTGGATAGGCATATGGAGGATAGTGGGCTAGTGTAGGTTAGGTGGGCTTGGATCGGCGCAACATCGAGGGCTGAAGGGCCTGTACTGCGCTGTATTCTTCTATGTTCTATGTTCTATGTTCTATGCACAAATCATTTTATTAGATGCTCAAAATGATCTTTGGTCATTTCATCAACAATCATCTTCAAACGTAAGAACTGGCACTGATGAATCTAAAGCATTTAACTCAGGTTGCAACCCCTCCAATAAAGAAGGGATTATGACTGCCTTCATCAAACCTGGACAACAGGCAGATCAACCCTGCCAAGAGCAAGGGTATAGTCAGGCAATTTAAATGCAAGGAAATTATCATCATTCATCAAAAATCAAACTCCTCTCCAATTGTTAACAGCAACTATTGTTGGATGCTGCTTCACGTGCACACTGTGTCTTAGACTTAGATGGTGAAGAGGGAGAAGGGCGTCTTATTGTAAATAATTGGACACATAAAGAATTGGAAAGTCACACTCTGTCTAAACACAAAAGCAAAAACCAGGAGTGGGGGAGACACCTCGTCCGTTCTCACCAAGTCACAACCCAAGCTCATGGGAATTACATAACAAAGTACTCAGTAAATAAAACAGAGAACTGTGGTTTTAGAAAATCTGAAGCAAGAACAGAAATTTCTGTAGCAACTCAGTTGTTGTGGCATTGTCTGTCAAGCGAAAGCAGAATTAATTTTTGGGGTTCTGAAGAAGGGTCCGTGGACTTGAAATATTAACTCTGAAGAGATGCCCTGGAGCTGAGATGATCAGCTCACAACTGCCACAACCATCTTCCTATATGTTAGGTATAACTCCAACAAGCGGAGAGTTTGCCCCCGATTCCCATTGATCCCAGTTTTGTGAGAATGCCTTAATGCCACACCCAGTCAAATGCAGCCTTGATGTCAAGGGATATCACTTTCACCTCACTCTGGAATTCAGCTCTTCTGTCCATGCTTGACCAAAGAGCGCAGGAGCTGACTGGCCCCCACAGAATCAAAAATGAGCATTAGTGAGTAAGTTATTGCTGAGAAGGTGTTGCTTGATAGTACTATTGATGACACATTCCTGATGATGGAGAGTAGACTGATAGGTTGGTAATTGGCTGGGTTGGATTTATCAAGCTTTCATGTCTAGGTCATACATGAGCTGAAAATGTATTGCTGGAAAAACGCAGCAGGTCAGGCAGCATCCAAGGAGCAGGAGAATCGACGTTTTGGGCATGAGCCCTTCTTCAGGAATGAGGAGAGTGTATCAAGCAGGCTAAGATAAAAGGTAGGGAGGAGGGACTTGGGGGAGGGGTGTTGGAAATGCGATAGATGGAAGGAGGTTAAGGTGAGGGTGATAAGGTGAGGGTGATAGGCCGGAGTGGGGGTGGGGGCGGAGAGGTCAGGAAGAAGATTGCAGGTTAGGAAGGTGGTTCTGAGTTCGAAGATTGGGACTGAGACAAGGTGGGGGGGAGGGGAAATGAGGAAACTGGAGAAATCTGAGTTCATCCCTTGTGGTTGGAGGGTTCCTAGGCAGAACCACTTAACTCTATCTACCACTTACCATTTATGCTTTTGGCACACAAGTAGACCTACTTGGTAGCTTCACCAGACTGACATCTCATTTCTAGGTATTCTTGGTGTTGTTCCTGGCATGCCCTCCTTCATTGACCCAGGTTTGATCTCTGGGTTGATGGTAATGATAGAGTGTGGGATATACCAAACCATGAGATTGCAGATTGCATTAGAGTATAATTCTGCTGCTGATGATAGCCCACAGAGCCTCGTGGATGTCCAGTCTTGAGTTATGAGATCTGTTTGAAGTCTATCCCATTAGCACAGTGATAGTGCTGACGTGCCTGATCTAAAGATGGGACTTTGTCTCCACAAGGACTGAGCAATGGTTACTCTTACCAATACTGTCATGGACAGATGCATCTGCAGCCAACAAGTTGGTAAGAATAAGGTTGAGTATATGTTTCTCTCTTGTTGGTTCCCTCAGCATTGGCTGCCAATCCAGTTATGTCCTTTTGGATTGGACCAACTCAACCATTATTGCTGATACCGAGCTACTTTTGGTAATGGAATTGAAATCCTCCACCCAGAGTACATTTTTTACCCTTGCAACCCTCAATGCTTCCTCCAAGTGTTGGTCAACATTGAAGCCTAGTTATTTAGCATGGTTCACCAGCTGAGGGGGATGGTACTTAGCCATTTTTAACCAGAAGCCATGAGTCTTCCTGGGATCTGGAGTCAATGTTGAAGACTCCAAGGGTAGCTCCCTCCTGACTGTATGCCGCTGTACTGCCATCGCTGCTGAATCTGTCCTGTTAGTGAGTTAGCAGAGATGCTGATGATGGTGTCTGGGACATTGTCTATGAGGTATAATTCAATGAGTGTGACTATATCAGGCTGTTGCTTGACTAATCTGTGAGACAGCTCTCCCAATTTTTACACTTGCTCCCAGACGTTAGAAAGGCAGACTTTGCAGGGTCGATAAAACTGCTTTTGCTTTTGTCATTTCTGGTGCCAGGTGGTATATCGGGTTTAATTTCTTTTTCCTTTCTCATAGTTGATACAACTGAACTATTTGCTAAAACCCAAAAGAACTGAGGATGCTGTAAATCAGAAGCAAAAACAGAAATTGCTGGAAAGCTCAGCAGGTCTGGCAGCATCTGGGGAGAGAAATCATAGTTAATGTTTCAGATTGAGTGCCCCTTCCTCAGAACTGATGGAAGTTAGGAAAATGTCAGCTTATATTCAGAAGATAATGTAGGGGAGGGGGGTAAGGAGTAAACAATAGGTGGGGATAGAGCCCAAAGAGACAGAAGAGCAGATGAACAGTGAAAGGAGTGGATAGTGATCCGGCTAGGAGGGTGAGTAGCTATTAATGAGGTCTGTTAGTGGCTAACAATGGGTTGCGTGTAATAGCTGTGACTATGTGAAATTACTGATTGACAAAGGATATCCACTTTCATCAGAAATCACAGCTCCTGTTCTGAATGGAGGGTTTGAGTTATAAAGAGAAGCTGGATAGGTTGGGACTTTTTTCACTGGAGTGTAAGAGGTTGAGGGGTGATCTTATAGAGATTTATAAAATCATGAGGAGTATAGATAAGGTGAATGGTAGGTGTACTTTCCCTAGGCTGGGGAGTTCAAAACTAGGGGGCATATTTTTTTAAGATGAGAGGAGAAAGGTTTAAAAAAGACATGGGGGTATTTTTTTTTATACAGAGAGAAGTTCACGTGTGAAATGCACTTCCAAAGAAAATAGTGGATGCTATAACCCCTAACAAATGTTATAGCATTTAAACAACATTTGGATAAGTACATGAATTGGAAATGTTTGGAGGGATATGAGGCAAGTGCAGGCAGGTGGGACTTGTTCAGCTTGGGATTATGGTCAGCATGGACCAGTTGGACCAAAGGGTCTGCTTCCATGTTGTATGACTCTCTGACGATACCGTCAAATTCCGAAATCGACGTTTCGGGCAAAAGCCCTTCATCAGGAATAAAGGCAGTGAGCCTGGAGCGTGGAGAGATAAGTTAGAGGAGGGTGGGAGTGGGGAGAAAGTAGCATAGAGTACAATTGGGTGAGTGGGAGAGGGGATGAAGGTGATAGGTCAGGAGGAGAGGGTGGAGTGGATAGGTGGAAAAGGAGATAGGCAGGTAGGACAAGTCTAGACAAGTCATGGGGATAGGGCTGAGCTGGACTTGTCCGGACTTGTCCTACCTGCCTATCTCGTTTTCCGCAGCGGTTTGATTGATTGGTGCGGGTGTCTCGGAGATGTTCCCTAAAGCGCTCTGCTAGGAGGCGCCCAGTCTCCCCAATGTAGAGGAGACCGCATCGGGAGCAACGGATACAATAAATGATATTGGTGGATGTGCAGGTAAAACTTTGATGGATGTGGAAGGCTCCTTTAGGGCCTTGGATGGAGGTGAGGGAGGAGGTGTGGGCACAGGTTTTACAGTTCCTGCGGTGGCAGGGGAAGGTGCCAGAATGGGAGGGTCCGCCTCCGCCGCATCTGCTCCCAGGAGGAGCAGTTCCACCATAGAACACACCAGATGGCCTCCTTCTTTAGAGACCGCAATTTCCCTTCCCACGTGGTTAAAGATGCCCTCCAACGCATCTCGTCCACATCCCGCACCTCCACCCTCAGACCCAACTCCTCCAACTGCAACAAGGGCAGAACGCCCCTGGTGCTCACCTTTCACCCTACCAACCTTCGCATAAACCAAATCATCCGCCGACATTTCCGCCACCTCCAAACAGACCCCACCACCAGGGATATATTTCCCTCCCCACCACCTCTCCGCCTTCCGCAAAGACCGTTCCCTCCGTGACTACCTGGTCAGGTCCACGCCCCCCTACGACCCACCCTCCCATCCTGGCACATTCCCCTGCCACCGCAGGAACTGTAAAACCTGCGCCCACACCTCCTCCCTCACCTCTATCCAAGGCACCAAAGGAGCTTTCCATCAAGGTTTTACCTGCACATCCAC
>NC_057739.1:10781242-10785923 GCF_004010195.1 Chiloscyllium plagiosum | reverse complement strand
CATTGTACTCTATGCTACTTTCTCCCCACCCCCACCCTCCTCTAGCTTATCTCTCCACGCTCCAGGCTCACTGCCTTTATTCCTGATGAAGGGCTTTTGCCCGAAACGTCGATTTCGAAGCTCCTTGGATGCTGCCTGAACTGCTGTGCTCTTCCAGCACCACTAATCCAAAATCTGGTTTCCTGCATCTGCAGTCATTGTTTTTACCTCGTCAAATTCCGAAGCTCAGTGATGCTAGAAGTCATGATAATTCACTGAGTGATCTGTGATTGAACAGGTTCTAGGTGTGCTGTAGCTATATAGGACAACTGTGGAGAAACTTTTCAGTAAGAACCAACCTCCAGAATCTTTACAAGTAGTTTCATTCTGCAAAATATTGCACCACAGAGCAGTTTTGACTTGAAGGAGGAATGTGGTGATGTGTTAAGAGCTGATGTTTTGGACTACAGGGTAGAATAAAAGGAGGAGGGCAATGAAAGCTACATACTTCTACATTGCTGTCCATAATGCCTATAAACCTTTATTGATCATTTCAATAGTACAACTGCACCACATCACTAGGAGGTGTAGCAGCCACACACTCTTCTGTTTTAAGCTGATCAATCAATACTGACAAAAAGCAGTCCTGAAACCAACACACCAACCTGTGAATGTTCTTCTTAATTGGTCCCATCAATGTGATTACTTCCTTTCCCTTAAGCACACAAGGATGAACATTATGGAATGTGCTAAAGAAGAATAACGTGTATGATAACTCAATACTGAATTTATCAGCACAATATCTCTGCCAGTACCCTTGCATAATTATTAACTGTTTTGAATGGTAAGAAGGGTCAGTTCTGCACAGAAATCAGCTCCAAAATACAATAATTGTAAAAGGAAATTCAACACACAAAAGACTATGGAAAATTTGAGACCAGTCCTAAATCTTTTTCATCAACCTGTTCACACTTGTTATGACACATATCTGAGGCAGCCAGGACTTAAACTCAAACCTTCTGACCCAGAGGTAGGGGCATTACCACAGTATTCTACAAAGCTGGTCAGAAACTCTGTGATTGGAGATATTCCGGAAATGTGTCCTAGGAAAGCCACCATTAATTTTTCACTTGGACTCCAAGTAGGTATACATTACCTACTGATTAGGCAATAAAGTTCAACAGAGCTCTTTATACAGGCTCTTATTTACGCCAATAATTTGTGTATATTTTTTTTTTCTCCAGGAATTAGTTTGGCTTGATTCTATGTATGTCCATGAAACAGAATTCCAAAATATTTAATGATATTTAACTGGGAGATGGTAGCTACCACTGAGTAGATGATATCTCTTTTATTTAAAAGGTAACAAAAAGGAGACTCCCACAAGCCAAGGGTAGAATGGGGGATATACCTGGATACCAAGAATAAACACTGAGGTTTACGGAGTGGTTCAAAAAGATTGGGACAGCAAATCACATAAGGTCCATAGTAATCTTCACAAGAAGGTTTTAGGCTGTTCCTTTCATGAACACCACTTTTAGATGTTGTTGCAAAACCTATTCCGCAGAATTCTTGAAATTACTATTGGTAGTATCTGAAGGCAAATGTTAACATTATTACCATGGTAATTAATTGTCAGATATTTAAATAGAGTGCCTAATTCTTTCATATAAGTGTATTCATACTTCGATTGAAATAGCAGGGAGCAAATGTCTAGTTAATGCAATAAATATGAAGTCACAAAAATTAATTGTAATTTTCAGACTTAAAATGTATGGCTGTATGACAAGAAATAAGGTTATTATTCTATGAGTAGATTACTACAATAGTCACGATGCATCACAAACCATTTTAGTCCATCTAAATGGAACATATTTGAATCATAGCATTATGTAGTACAGAAGGAGACTGTTTAGTCCATCAAGTTGTTTCTTTGAAAGAGTTATCCAATTGATTCTATCCTGCTCTTTCCCAGACGCCTGAAAATATTGCTTCATATAAAATACTGTGCAAATACCAAAAAAAACCCTGCACTTTTACAAACTAATGCACTTTAAATTATGATTCACATGCACACACACAGTTAACACCAAGAAAATGTTGTCCTAAGTCAGATTTTTCAGGGGACATGGAGGCAGATTCCAGAAATAAAGTTAGGACTGTGACAATTTGAAAACTACAATGAGCATTGTGCAATATTTGAAAGGACAATTACATGGTGGATAATCACAACATGGGCTAATCTTTGATGCAATCGTACCCATAGCAATTGTTGGAAAAACAGGAAACCAAACTGTACTGGAGGAAATATATACAGAGAGCTTGGGCACAAACTCAATTGACTGATAGATTCATTCTGGTGAGCAAAACCATTTTTAAATTCACTCATGGGATGAGGGTGTTGCTGGCGAGGCCAGCATTTATTGCTCATCCCTAATTGCCCAGAGGGTGATGAAGAGTGAAGGTGAGTTTTTTCTGACAATTAGTAATGGATTAATGGGCATCACAACACTCTTAATGCTAGATTTCCTTCCATTGAATTCAATTCCCATTATCTGCTATGATAGGATTCAAACCCAGATCTCCTCAACATTACCTAGGTCTCTCAATTGGTGATACTACCAATAGGCCATCACCCCCCCTTTGCCTCTCCCACATTAAGGGAATCAAATATGTCACCAATGACTCTGTAGGAGCATGCTGAACTCTGAGTTTAAAAGCATTTGTCTGACAACAGTGATTTCAGTGAAAATCTTGGCAGACGCACCAGTACAGTATTGATGGGCTACTGAAAAAGGGGAAATTGCCACGGTTTTAGCTGACCATCAGACAGAGATGATTAGTGGTCATTCAACCCAAGGGTCATAATACCTCGAGTAAGTGGAGAGATTGAAAAGGAGAGTCCTTCATGATAAATTCAGCCAGTGCAAGAATTAAACTCACACTGTTGACATCACTCTGCATCACTGTATATCCAATTGAGCTAAAACTATCCCCAAACTGAGTGGGCACTGCATGGCTGGAGGCAATGAGAATGTTGGGTTATGATAAGGAGGGACACTGATTGGTCATTAGATGCTGTGGAGTTTGACCCTACACAGTGCATGTTGCTGTTTAGATGGATCCTTGAGTGTATTCCATGGAGACAGGAGCATTTCAAAGCTACAGGTGATAGAACGCCTATGGTAGCAAGTTAGAGTGTGGAGGACATTTCTGATCCTTGGCCTTGGGATGGGAAGTGGGTTGACTCCAGATCGGGGGCTTTGATGTGGGTAATGGTTTGAAGGCTTGATGACTGATGGTGGGAGCGTCTGACAGTGGGGCAACCCTAATGTAGTTACTATGGACCAGACAAGACCCCCTCAAAATATATTAAGAAGGTAACCTGGACCCTATTTTTATCTTATTTTAAAGGTAAATGTCAGGTACTGTGTTCCAAATGCAATTTGATTGTCAAATTACTCGACACAATTAAAACACAATTTATTCAAATACGAGAGCTAAAATATAACCGAAGAAAGAAGAACTTAGAATAACTCAACTCTATCGGTAAATTTAACAGAATAATAGATACAGTGTCAAGTACTGATTAACAGCTCCAATATCGTAACATTCCATAAACACACCCTTGACAAAAAAACAAATTCAGAAAACAGGTTTCAAAAACAGATTTTCTCTTACATGCAATCAAGCAGCCCAGTAACCTTTTTGACCAGAGAGAGAGAAAACTAGCCTCCACTTCTTCAAGACTCCAGCAACAACTGCCAAAAGCTAACTAAAAAGACCTGAATCTGTAGGTGGGAGCTTGACCACACCCACTCTCCCTGCTTCTATTGTCTCAGCTTTAAAAAATATCACAAGGCCTCATAAGTTGTCTATCTTCTCATAGACTGCTTGGTGCCTGTCCCCCGATCTCTCTCTAAAAGAAACCAGGGCAAAACACACCTCTTAAAGTCACAGCATTGTCACACAGTTGGGAGGCAGATCTGGTGAAAGACCAAGAGGGGACACGTCCAGTCTTTCTGACACCTCACTCAGTCCTGGGTAGGAACTGATTGTGTTTTCCGGGTCCTTAAGGGGGAGGGGGAGCAGCCCAAATGTCGTGGTCCACATTGGCACCAACGACATAGGTAGGAGGAGGGCTGAGGATGTTAGGCAGGCTTTCAGGGAGCTAGGTTGGAAGCTCAGAGTTAGAACAAACAGAGTTGTAGTCTCTGGTTTGTTACCCGTGCCACGTGATAGAGAGTCGAGGAATAGGGAGAGAGAACAGTTAAATGCGTGGCTACAGGGATGGTGCAGGAGGGAGGGATTCCGGTATCTGGATAACTGGGGTTCTTCCTGGTGAAGGTGGGACCTCTATAAACAGGATGGTCTACACCTGAACCTAAGGGGCACCAGTATCCTTGTTGGGAGGTTTGCTAGTGCTCTTGGGGGGGGTTTAAACTAACTCTGCAGGGGCATGGGAACCCAGACTGTAGCTTTAGGGTGCAGAACCTGGAGTGTAGGGAGGTTAGGAACATAGCATCAATTTCAAAGGAGGGTGCCTGTAAACACGAAAGTGGCTTGAAGTGTGTATACTTCAATGCAAGAAGTATACGAAATAAGGCAGGTGAACTTGCAGCGTGGGTTGGTACCTGGGACTTCAACGTTGTGGCTATTACGAAGATATGGGTAGAACAGGGACAGGATTGGCTGTGGCAGG
>NC_057739.1:10767694-10778610 GCF_004010195.1 Chiloscyllium plagiosum | reverse complement strand
GGAAGGAAGATGGACAGATAGGACAGGTCATGAGGGTGGTGCTGAGTTAGAAGGTTGGATCTGGGATAAGGTGGGGGTGTGGAAATGAGGAAACTGGTGAAGTCCACATTAATCCTGTGTGGTTGGAGGGTCCCAAGACAGAAGATGAGGCATTCTTCCTCCAGGCATCAGGTGGTTAGGGTTTGGCAATGGAGGAGGCCCAGCACCAGCATGTCCTTGGTCGAGTGGGAGGGGGAATTAAAGTGTTTGGCCACAGGGTGGTGGAGTTGCTTCATGTGTGTGTCCTGGAGATGTTCTCTGAAATGTTCTGCAAGTAGCTCCCGTCTCCCCAGCGTCAAGGAGACCACATCGGGAGCAATGAATACGATAAATGACATACGTGAAATTGCAGGTAAATCAATGATAGATGTGGAATGCTCCTTTGGGGCCTTGGATAGAGGTGAGAGGGTGGTGTGGGTGCAGGTTTTGCAATTCTTGCGTTGGCAGGGGACAGTGCCAGGAGGGAAGGATGTGTTGGTGGGGGGGCATGGACCTGACAAGAGAGGATTGTCTTTGTGGAATGCAGATAGGAGTGGGGAAGGAAATATATCTCTGGTGGTGGGGTCCATTTGTACTTGGCGGAAATGGTGGAGGATGATATGACGTATCCTCACTTTCCACCCCACCAACTTTCGGATACGTCATATCATCCTCCACCATTTCCGCCAAGTACAAATGGACCCCACCACCAGAGATATATTTCCTTCCCCACTCCTATCTGCATTCCACAAAGACAATCCTCTCTTGTCAGGTCCATGCCCCCCCACCAACACATCCTTCCCTCCTGGACAAATGGACCCCACCACCAGAGATATATTTCCTTCCCCACTCCTATCTGCATTCCACAAAGACAATCCTCTCTTGTCAGGTCCATGCCCCCCCACCAACACATCCTTCCCTCCTGGCACTGTCCCCTGCCAACGCAAGAATTGCAAAACCTGCACCCACACCACCCTCTCACCTCTATCCAAGGCCCCAAAGGAGCATTCCACATCTATCATTGATTTACCTGCAATTTCACGTATGTCATTTATCGTATTCATTGCTCCCGATGTGGTCTCCTTGACGCTGGGGAGACAGGAGCTACTTGCAGAACATTTCAGAGAACATCTCCAGGACACACGCATGAAGCAACTCCACCACCCTGTGGCCAAACACTTTAATTCCCCCTCCCACTCAACCAAGGACATGCTGGTGCTGGGCCTCCTCCATTGCCAAACCCTAACCACCTGATGCCTGGAGGAAGAATGCCTCATCTTCTGTCTTGGGACCCTCCAACCACACAGGATTAATGTGGACTTCACCATTTTCCTCATTTCCACACCCCCACCTTATCCCAGATCCAACCTTCTAACTCAGCACCACCCTCATGACCTGTCCTATCTGTCCATCTTCCTTCCCAAATATCTGCTCACCTTCCTCTCTGACCTATCACCATTACCCCACTTTCATCTACCTATTGCACTCTCAGCTACCTTCCCCCCAGCCCAAAACCCCTCATATTTATCTCTCTACTCCCTTGGCCCACAAGCCTCATTGCTGATGACGGACTTACGCCCGAAACATTGATTCTCCTGCTCCTCGGATGCTGCCTGACTTGCTGTGCTTTTCCAGCTCAGCACTCTCATCTTATTTTAGCACAAGCCATGCCATGGGGTCTGTACGTGCAGCAGGACAATAGAAACATTGCCACACCCGCACACTCTTACCCCTCCCCATGGCCCCTAGCCCCCACCCCATCCACATCATCCAAGGAAGGCAGCATTCCATATAAGAGCCTTTTAGTGAGTGCTTAGAGTTGAAGGTGAGAAGAGTGAAGGTGCAGTCAATCAGAACGTGTATTGTCTTTGTGAATTAAGACACACAGGTGACACGTTAAGATGAATTTGAAATGACCAACGACACGGTCAAGATTATTTGTGACCAGGATTTGTATCTCACCCAGTTGGACACTGCATTGATTTCACATATAGGTTACTATGATCACAGAGGTCTTCACCTTTGACTGTACAAGAGGCTGAGTAATGCAATTGTCCCTGAGGGACCTCACACCACTCACAAATAGAAGCTATGTACTCAGACACAGCAAAGAACATACTCCACCCATGCCAGGTGTATTGACGTGTTTCATTTCCATTGCTCATTTGTGCTTTAGATGAGAATGGAAGGTAATATTTTGCAAAGTGAATCATAAGCTCAGCCTGTTAATCCAGGGAATTCTCCAAATCTTCATATTCTTTTCTTCCTTGCATTCTTTGTTGAATCTAACAACTCTGAATTTCCACAGGTTCTCACTCAACTCTTTACCTCCCAAAGTTACTCCTGAGCTCTGGATGTATAGCTTAACCTTGCTAGCCATCAAATCTCCTCATAAAATCCAGGGGTATTGTGATCATCAGTGACCCACCCTCCTTCACTCGCCCATATCCTCCAATACACCATCATCTCCCTTCCGTGTTGAGTTGCTTCCCTTCACAATTATTTCCCCCTCATTAGAACAGAACACAATTTGAATGTGACAATCAGTAATCAGACACTCAAAATGTTAACATGTATTTGCAAGATTTTTTTCATATCTCGTTCATATTTTTGGCAAATAGAACAAGTCACTTTGAGCGGCTCTAATACTTCGATTCTGAGTACTAGGTCTTATGAGAATTTTCATAATTATAAACTACCATACAAAAAAAAAGTCAATTTCCCTCCCATATTTGTCACCTTGACTCACAAATCTGATCGAAAAGTGGAGTGTTTTTTTTTAATGCACATTTGAGAGGGCACCTCGATCCTGAGTTAACATCTCATCCAAAAGGCACGAAGGAAGGATGATTCTACTTTAAGCGGGTGTGTTATTTTCAGCTCGTTACAGTTTTCTGTTTCCTTTCGTCAAATCCATCACTGAATGGAGCCATCAATCAAACAGGGTGAGGAGCTCCAAGAAGATCAATTGTCATCTCAATCTCGATGTCACTCAGTAGAATTACAATCAGTTCTGCTCAAGTGGACACCTGATAACTGGCTGTTTCTCTACAGAGAATACAAATGAAAAATCTTCAACTTAATTATTAAAAATCACACAACACCAGGTTATAATCCAACAGGTTTAATTGGAAGCACACAGCTGTTGGACTATAACTTGGTGTTGTGTGATTTTTAACTTTGTACACCCCAGTCCAACACCGGCATCTCCGAATCACAACTTAATTATGTGTGCGTGTGTATCATAAGATCTGTTCTTCAATCACAAGAGGTTGGATTTGCTATCTGATAAACTGTGTGTAATGTTCGGACAGCTTCATACATTCAATATCAGCCATGTACTGATATTTCTTGGCAGGAACCATTATGACACATTCACATAACAATGTATGCCTGATTATTGAAAATTCAATCTTTTAAATGGAAGGTTGCTGATTAGTTGCTGCATAGTGTGAATTCAGCCAACTTTGGAAATAGTAAAGAATTAAATTATGTGATTTAAAGTACAAGTGATTCGTTAGGTGAGTTTATCAGATTGCGTATGGGATTTAAAGTATAAATCAATTGTTGGGCAAGTTTATTATTCTTATTTCCAATCAGTTGTCATTTTTGACACTGAAATACTCTCATGCTGTTCTGTTTGATCTGAAGGACTAATTATTCAGCTTTTTTGATGACCAATATATAGTCTATCAGAGGCACTAGTGCAGAATCGCATACCCAGTACATTAGTGTTTCATGTGATTTGTGATCACTGTTATGTCTTTTCATGAGTGAAGCAAGAAATTAACAACCCCACATCTCTCTTAAAGGTACTGTCTGAGATCCAACAAAGAAGCGATGAGAGCGATGATCAGTTAGTTGGATCATAAATGCCAGTAAGGATGCAATTTCTAAAATACCGCAAAGGTTCACAACAGAGAATTGTAAAAAACAAAGTAATGATAGAATCAGTACATAAGAGGAGGTGGTTCCTGCTGCAGAACAATCTGATGGACAGTGAAAGTTATATTTTGTTGACATTAGAATCTTGCCTGCATTGTCTAACCTGTATTCATGGAGAAAGTGAGGACTGCAGATGCTGGATCCTGAAGAAGGGCTCATGCCCGAAGCGTCGATTCTCCTGCTCCTTGGATGCTGCCTGACCTGCTGCGCTTTTCCAGCAACACATTTTCAGCTTTAACCTGTATTCATATCAATCACAAGGTATAGTACCTTGAAAGCCAAATCAAAAGAATTAATTAGAACATTGAACAGTACAGCACAGGACAGGCCCTTCAGTGCTTGATGTCATGCCAAACTTTTATCCGACTCTAAGTCCAAACTAACCTCCATTGTACTATCTTCCATGTACTATTCAAGAGTCACTTAAATGTCCCTAATGTACCTGACTCTACTCCCATTGCTGGCAATGCATACCACACACACACTGTTTTTAAAAGAACCTACGTCTGATATCTCCCCAAAACCTTCCTCCAATCACCTTAAAATTATGGACACTTGAGATAGCCATTTCTGCCCTGGGATAAAGTCTCTGACTATTCAACTTATCTACGCCTCTCAATATCTTGTACAACTCCATCAAGTCACCTCTCACCGTTCTTCACTCCAGTGAGAAAAGCCTTAGCTCCCACAATCTTTCTTCATAGACATGCCCTCCAGTCCAGGCAGCATCCTGGTAAATCTCCTGTGCACTCTCTCTAAAGCTTCCACACCCTCCCTATATTGAGGTGACCAGAACTGAACAGTATATTCCACGTGTGGTCTAACCAGGTCTCTATAGCGTTGCAGTATAACCTCGGTGTTCTTAAACTTAATTCCCCAGCTAATGAAAGCCAACACACCATATGCATTTTTAACAACTCTATGAATTTTGGTGATAACTTTGAGGGATCTATGGACATGGAACTCAAGATCTCTCTGTTCCTCCACACTGCCAAGAATGCTGCCTTTAATTCTGTATTCTGTATTCAAATTTGACCTTCCAAAATGAATCACTTCATACTTTTCCAGGTTGAACTCCATCTGCCACTTATCAGCCCAGTTCTGCATCCTGTCAATTCTCTTTGCAACCTACAACAGCCCTCCGCACTATCCACCACTCCACCAACCTTCGTGTCATCAGCAAACTTATTAACCCACACTTCCACTTCCTCATCCAAGTCGTTCATAAAAATCACAAAGAACAGAGGTCCCAGAACAGATCCCTGTGGAACACCATTGGTCACTGTGCTCTAGGCTGAATACTTTCCATCTACTGCCATTCTCATTTTCCATGGGCCAGGCAATTCAATATCCAGACAGACAAATTTCTCTGTATCCCATGCCTCTTTACATTCTGAAACAGACTACCATGGGACCGTATCAAACTCTTGCTACACTGCTCTACCTTCCTCAACGTGTTTTGTCACAACCTCAAAGAATTCAATAAAATTTGTGAGACATGACCTGCCCCTCACAAAGCTATGCTGATTATCTCTAATCAAACTATGGTTTTCCAAGTGATCATAAATCCTGTCTTTCTGAATCCTTTCCAATAATTTTCCTACCACATAAGACTGGCTGGTCTGTAATTCCCAGAATTATCCCTATTCCCTTTATTGAACAAGGGAATTACATTTGCCACCCTCCAATCATCTGGCACTACTCCAGTGGACAGTGAGGATGCAAAGATCATTGCCAAAGGTGCAGCAATCTCTTCCCTCGCTTCCTGTCATAACCTTGGGTATATCCCAGTTGGCCCAGGGGACTTATCTGTCTTTGTGTTTTTCAAAATTTTCAGCACAGCCTCCTTCTTAACATCAACTTGTTCAAGCATATCAGCCTGTTTCATGCTGTTCTCACAACTCTCAAGGTCCGTCACAGTAGCGAATACTAAAGCAAAGTATTCATTAAGGACCTCCCCTACTTCCTCCAACTCCAGGCACAAGTTCCCTCCACTGTCCCTGATTGGCCTTACCCTCACTCTGGCCATCCTCTTGTTCCTTACATGAGTGTAGAACGCTTTAGAGTTTTTAAAAGTTCTACCCGCTAAAGCTTTTTCATGCCCCCTTCAAGCTCTCCTAAGTTCATTCTTCAGTTCCTTCCTGACTATCCTGAAACCCACTAGAGCCCTGTCTGATTCTTGCCTCCTCAGCCTTAAGTCAGTTTCCTTCTTCCTCTTGACTAGATGTTCCACATCCCTGTCATCCAAAGTTCCTTCACTCTATCATCCCTTCCTTGCCTCAGTGGGACAAACTATCTAGCACTATCAGCAAGTATTCCCTGAACAATCTCCACATTTCAGTCACGCATTTTCCTGAGAACATCTGTTCCCATGTTATGCGTCCCAGTTCCTGCCGAATAGCATTGTAATTTCCCCTCCTCCAATTAAATACTGTCCCATACCATCTGCACCTATCCCTCTCCATAACTACAGTAAAGGTCAGGGAGTTGTGATCACTATCACCGAGGTGCTCTTCCACCATGAGATCTGACATGGTGGTCAAGTTATTGCAGGAAATCCTAAGGGACAGGATTCACATGCATCTGGAAAGGCAAGTACTGATTACGGATAGTCAGCACGGCTTTGTGCATGGGAAATCATGTCTCACGAAATTGATTGAGTTTTTTGAATAAGTAACAAAGAGGATTGATGAGGGCAGAGCAGTGGAAATGATCCATATGGACTCCAGTAAGATGTTCAACAAGGTTCCCCATGGGAGATTGGTTTGCAAGGTTATATCTCATGGAATACAGGGAGAACTAGCCATTTGGATACAGAACTGGCTCAAAGGTAGAAGACAGAGGGTGGTGGTGGAGGGTTGTTTTTCAGACTGGAGGCCTGTGACCAGTGGAGTGCCATAAGGATCGGTGCTGGGTCCTCTACTTTTTGTAATTCATATAAATGATTTGGATATGAACACCAGAGGTATAGTTAATAAGTTTGCAGATGACACCAAAGTTGGAGGTGCAGTGGACAGCGAAGAGGGTTACTGTAGAGTGCAATGGTTTCTTGATCAGATGGGCCAATCAGCTGGGGATTAGCACTTGGAGTTTAATTTAGATAAATGTGAGGTACTGGTTAGGTCCAAGGGAGTGTTGCTGAACAAAGAAACTTTGGAGCACAGTTTCATTGTTCCTTAAAAGTAGAATCGCAGGCAGATAGGATAGTGAAGAAGGCATTTGGTATACTTTCCTTTATTGGTCAGAGCATTGAGTATAGGAGTTGGGAGGTCATGTTGCAGCTGTACAGAACATTAGTTCAGCCATTTTTGGAATATTGTGTGCAATTCTGGTCTCCTTCCCATCGGAAGGATGGTGAGAGACTTGAAAGGATTCAGAAAAGATTTACAAGGATGTTATCAGAGTTGGAGGGTTTGAGATGTAGGGAGAGGCTGAATAGGCTGAGGCCTTTCTTCCCTGGAGCGTCAGAGGCTGAGGGGTTTATAAAGGTTTATAAAATCAAGAACGGCATGGATAAGATAAGTAAACAAGGTCTTTTCCCAGGTTGGGAGAGTCCAGAACGAGAGGATGTAGATTTTGGGTGAGAGGGGAAAGATATAAAAGGGAACTCGGGGCCAACTTTTCCACGCAGAGGGTAGTGCGTAACTGGAATGAGCTGCCAGAGGAAGTAGTGGAGGCTTGTACAGTTAAAGCATTTAAAAGGCATCTGGAAGATATATGAATAGGAAGCGTTTAGAGGGATATGGGCCAAGTACTGGCAAATGGGATTAGATTAGGTTAGGATATCTGGTCAGCATGGACAGTTGAATCGAACGGTTTGTTTCCATGCTGTACTTTTCTACAACTGTATGGCCTGGCCTGTTTTGTTGCCAAGCACCAAATCCAATATAGCCTCTCCTTTTGTTGGCCTGTCTGCATTTTGAGTCAAGAATCCTTCTAGGACATAACTGACAAAAACTGCTCCATCCAAACTATTTGAACAAAGGAGATTCCAGTCAATATTGGGGAGGTTAAAGTCACCCATAACAAAAACCTGTTACTTCTGCACCTTTCCAAAATCTGCCTCCTAATCTGCTCCTCTGTGTCTCTGTCGCTATTGGGGGTGTCTGTAGAAAACTCCCTATAAAGTGATTTCTTCTTTCCTGTTTCTGACTTCCACCCATACTGACTCAGTGGGCAAACCCTCCTCGATGATCTCGCTTTCTGCAGATGTGATATTATCCCTGATTAGCAATGGCCACTCCCCCACCTCTTTTACCCCCCCCCCTTCCCCTTTTTCTTTTGAAATATCTAAACCATGAAGCATACAACAGCTATTCCTGCCTTGTGATATCCAAGTCTCTGTAATGGCTACAACATCATAGTTCCAAGTACTGATCCATGCTCTGAGGCACTCACCCTTATTCCTGATACTTGTTATTTTCTCATGATATTTGTGTGTGTGTGCAACACGCTTGTCTATTGATGTGGACATGCTGGTGTCAGAAAGATATAGTTTCGAGCACAACTTGAGAGCAGAATCACAACTTACACTCCAGAACAATTCTGAGAAAGTGTTTCACTGTCAGAGATGTTATCTACTAGATGACAGTTAACCTGAGACCCTAGCTACTTTCTCAAAGAGCTATGATACTTTTTCTTAACTCACAGAGAGAATTTTAAGGGTTAACTGAGGCTGAAATGTTTGAAGTCATTTTAGTACCATTTATTGCAGTATAATTAATGTTGTTGTAATTTGAGGTGTAAACAAACACAAAAATTAATCTCTTTAAGAAGACAGTCTCATTTCAAGTACAGTTTGCACATATGATCATGTGAGCTGGAAATATTTTAATTTTTACACCAACTGTGTTACTTCTCTTTTATTGAAAAGTTAAATGGATGCATCTGTGTCATTATAGAATTTCAACATTATTTGATGTCGGCACGCATTTACTGTACTGCTGTTCCCAAAACAAAGCTTCAACTTTCTATAGGAAATGTAGGTGCTGAAATTGAGCAAATTTGTATTCGGCGTTGTACTGAACAACAAAACCAGGAGATGTTTCCAAACAGTATTTGACCTGTACCAGGAAACCTTAACAAGTACTTGTAGCACTCATTATGAAAAGCCAATGTGTGACCTGACTGTTGTAACATTACAGAGTCAAATTTAAACTAGCGTCCTGACAAATTTTATGTTTTTAAGTCAATGAGAAACAAAAGTTTGGTGTGGTCAGTCCAATTTAATGAAAGGAGTATAAGTTTGTGAAAAAAAGGTACATCTAATTACTTAAATATAAATTCAGAGTTGAATTAGTTCAAGCAGGGAATACTATTGAATAAATATCGAAAAAGAAGAACAAATGTGAACAGGCAACTATAACTGTTATTCAATTTAGTTGATGATAGGTTTTTCAAAAAATATTTCCTCTGTGCAATATTTTCAGGTTCTGGTTTCCATTACACATAGCTGCATTGTAAAATTATGTATTGTAAGCAGTAATCCTAAATTTCCTGGGTCGTTCAAAATGAGAAAAAAACTGATGATCGTTATTTAGTTGATCAGTTGGATGGTGATCTGATCATCAGAAAGTCACTGGCCCATCATCTCAATGTTTTTCGAAGGGATATGTCTGTTTAAACTAAGTGTTGTCACTCAGCAGATGATGGACTGAACTAATGACATAGTAGATCTGGGTTGTGTCCTGTTAAAACCAGACGCAAAGTGCGATAGGTGACAATTTGTCACAAAGCACAGTGCGGTTGACACAAGGTTATGCCGTGTAGATACCGTGTGGTTGATTGGATTACACACAAGAGCCACAAGATAATAGCTTTTATGGGTAGCCTTGAGTAGACGGGCCTGGAGCCAAGTTTTGTTAAAATGGAGAGATAAACTTCCTTCCAGGGAAAACAAGCAGGTGTTCTATCAAGTGAGAAGTCAAAGACAGTGGTAGATGTGACATACTTGTGATGTCTGTTGGTGGTCAATTAGTGAATTGCTGAACATTGGAACAGGAAAATAGGAGAATGTGACTCAAAGGAATAATGAGCTAGCTCAGTAATGAAAATTATCTGATCAATGGCTAGAGTGGCATGGTGGCTCAGAGGTCAGCATCGCTGCCTCACATCACCAAGAACCTTGATTCAATTCTACCCAGGTGTCTGTATGGAGTTTGCATATTTTCCCCGTGTCTGTGTGGATTTTCTCCGGGTGCTCGGTTTCCTCCCACAGTCCAAGGATGTGTAGGTTAGGTGGATTAGCCATGTTAAAATGCCCATAGTGTCCAAGGATGAACAGGCTAGGTGGATTCGCCATAGGAAATGTAGGGCAACAGGGATAAGACAGAGAGGTGAGATGCTCTTCAGAGTGTTAGTGTGGACTCAATGTGCCATATAGTCTGCATCCAACCATAAGGATTCTATGATTAAAGGTTGAAACAGAAATGGCTGATCATCTATTTTGGTCTGATCCTCAAACAAATGCACATCCATTTGTGATTGTAAGCTTTGCATGGGTAAGTTTGTGATGTATTAATATTACTGCAGTATCTCATAGTGTTCCAATAAAGAACAATTGGGTATATTCCATTGTTGGGACTGCCTTGGATTATTGATATCCAGAGTGAACCCAACATGCTAGAGAAAGTGGGAATAAAAGTCTATAATTTTTACACTTGCATCACATTTCATTTCTAAAATGATTGCAGCAGGGGAATAATTATGCACAACAAAGTCATCTTCAGTCAAAATTATTTGTGTGATTTTCAGACTATCTTTTCATGGTCAGGCCATAATACCTTACACCCCACTTTAATAGCTTGACATTGTTCCCGCTCCTCCGCCCTTGAACCCCGCCCCTCCAATCGCCACCAGGACAGAACCCCACTGGTCCTCACCTACCACCCCACCAACCTCCAGATACATCGTATCATCCTTCGTCATTTCCACCACCTCCAAACAGACCCCAC
>NC_057739.1:10746189-10767354 GCF_004010195.1 Chiloscyllium plagiosum | reverse complement strand
CTTATCTCAGTCCCAACCCTCAGACTCAGCACCGCCTTCTTGACCTGCAATCTTTTTCCCGACCTCTCCACCCCCACCACCTCTCCGACCTATCACCCTCACCTTAACCTCCTTCCACCTATCGTATTCCCAATGCCCCTCCCCCAAGTCCCTCCTCCCTACCTTTTATCTTAGCCTGCTTGGCACATCCTCCTCATTCCTGAAGAAGGGCTTATGCCCGAAACGTCGATTCTCCTGCTCCTTGGATGCTGCCTGACCTGCTGTGCTTTTCCAGCAACACATTTTTCAGCTCTGACCTCCAGCATCTGCAGTCCTCACTTTCTCCATAAATTGTAAGTGCAAGGAACAGGAATGTCTGATGTAAGTTTTACATGCAGCAGGCCATCTTTATATCAGCTTTAGCAATGTTTATGTTAATTCTATTACATAAGAAATTTGGCACTGTTAAGGCAATATTAAAAAATTAAACAGGTATTTATTACCATTGACTTTTATTTACCAACATTACTTTCCCAGGCACATAAGTGTCCAGGCGGATATTGAGCAGTGAGTTTACAAACAGCAGCATACTTCAGTTAGTGTGTCATGCTTCAAGCAATGCAAATTAAGATGGTGATGAGATCTTTATACACCCCAGTCACAGGCTATGTTAGAGTGACTATACATTAAACATGTTTCTTACAGGCATAATGACACACTGACCAAGAAGTATAACACAAGAGCTTCAGCAGCTATTATTCAGTGGTGACCTCGGTCATGACAGAGCAGCATCCATCAATGTTTCATTATTGTTTACATAAGAACATGAAAACCTAAGAACTAGGAGCAAGAATTGACAATTCAAACCCTCAAGCCTCCTCTATCCTTTGAAATGATTGTGGCTGCTCTCATCTTGTCCTCAACTCTACTTTCCTGCCTGCACCTCATGACCCTTCAACCTATTACTAATTAAAAATCTGTCAGTCTCCTCCTTACATTGACTCAATGCATCAGCATCCAATGCAGTGAAATTCCAAAGTGTCCCAATCTTTTGAGAGAAGTAACGCTTCCCCATTTCTGTTTTAAATCTGCTACCTCTTTCCAACAACCTCTCTCATGAGGAAAAGTCCTTTCAACATTTACTTTGTCAATTACCTTTAGCTTCTTATACACCTCAATTAGTTATTCTCTCATTCTTCTAAGCTTCAAAGCATAGTTGCATCATTGCATACTTCAACATTTGGGGTTCTAGATAAGAGCTACACCATCCCATTGATTGATCATATTCATTTATATCAGAATAATATGGACTTGTGTCTGACAAATCTAGTGCCACTTTTGTTAAATATAAAATTCAACATTTAATATCAAAGTTATTTTTTTCACCTTTCAATTTGTTATGCATCTCCTGTCGAAAACACTGCTGCATTCATAAGACCATTTTTATTGTGGGTGAACCCAAGAAGTGACTGTTAAGGAAGGTGCTGTTTGACAATCGAGTAATATTCTAATCCAGAGTGATTCTGATGCTTATCCAATGTGCACTTTCCAACAGGAATTAATGGAAATCAAATCGGGCTAGAGATGCTGGCTGGTATTCTCTCTCTTTTACTTATTAGCATTTAACCCAATTGTGACTGAATTTGGTTATCCCAGCATTTGTGTAGGAATTGATACACAAATATTTCTGTTCCATGTGTTCTATCCATACATTCACCAGTGTTTCTGCAGTGGAAACAGTTGAAGAACTTATCGTACATATGTCTATTAGTTCAGAGGTAATTAATTCAGCTAAGCCTTCTGTAACCCCCATCAAACAACAAGTATTTTATTTGTGATGATTTTACATAAAATTTAGTGGAAAAAAGGAGTCATGTCAATCCAAAGTTGTCACAAGAAATTAACAGTTCAAGAGAAAATTTCAAACTAATTATATTGCCCCAACACTGTCATTAAAATGGCATAGGAGTCAATGTTAAAGTGAGGCTTCTTTAGATGGCAATTGAAACACAGGACTTTAAATTAGCCAAATGTAAAATCTAACATTAACCTTAATCATTAAAATGCAATGGATAGTTTGTGCAGAGCCTTCTCCTTAATGAATGAAGTTTTCAATAATGTTTTCCAAAATTTTTAATCAACCTTCCCTGTCATTTTACAGAGACAAAGCTGAAGGCACTTCAACCCAACGATTCCTCCCAGGAGGCCTGCTTCAGTTTGTTTTCTTCCTCTAAGTTGATGAGATTACAGTCCAACAGGTTTATTTGGAAGCACTTGCACTATAACTTGGTGTTGTCTGATTTTTAACTTTGTCCACTCCAGTCCAACACTGGTTCCTTCACATCATTCTTCCTCTAAGACTAACTTCTTATAAACTGCACAGATCTTTGTGCAAGAATTTTGGCAAGAGAAATGTGACCTAAGTATGAGAAATGTTCCTGTACCATTACAATTTAGACTGAAGGCTTATTGTCATGTGCATTCAAGTACGGGGTGCAAAAGTACAGAGAGTAGTGCACGATGTCACCACACACAATGCCATCTTAGGTACAAAGTACCTAGATACAAAATCTTAGTTACAGAAATAGAGAAGTAAAAAAGTATTTTGAAAATTCAGCACTGCTGTCTTCTGAGCATAAATGTAGGAAAATAGAGAAATAAAGTGTCAACCATTGCAGTGCTTTCTTGAGCCATGGGCCTACAGACGCTCCAATTTGTCCTTGTACTTCAGATCTAGGCAACATCTAAAAAGGAAGTGGTTAGATAAGATTCCCTACAGTGTGGAAACAGGCCCTATGATCCAACCAACCCATTTCCCTCTAACTAATGCACCTAACACTATGGGCAATTTATCAGGGCCAATTCACCTGACCTGCACATCTTTGGACTGTGGGAGGAAACCCACACTGACACAGAGGAGAATGTGCAAACTCCACACAGACAGTCACCCTGAGGCTGGAATTGAACCTAGGATCCCAGTGCTGTGAAGCAACAGTGCTAACCACAGAGCTGCCCTAAACCACCGCCTCTGTTCATTGTAGGATATTAACTATGGTAAGATGTAGAAGAGTCACAGGCATTTGCAAAAACTGTTTCATCTGTCACTGCTTCATATCCCTCCCATTTCTGTAATTACTTGACCAACATTGATTCCTCAATTTTCCGACATTTGACATTGGACATCTGCATTACACTAGGTTCTAAGTTGGATAATTTGGTTTCCAAAATCCATGACTTCAGCACATTCCCAAGGCTGCCATGTTGAGGAGGAGCTGAGAAAGTAAAAACTCAGTACATAGGTGGCTTCCAATCAGGGCAGAATATCTCACTTCAAAGGGGAAATGAGTTCTTTCAGTGTCCTGAACAAAGTTCCTCTCTCAACAAGCACAATTTGAAACAGATTAATGAGTCATCGTCTTTCCTATGTCTTTGGAGACCCAGCCTGCAGAAGTTTGTCACTGTGTTTATCTAGCAACTTAAAGTCTGCCTGCGTAACTACAATGATGTGACTTCAAATGAAAATCTTCCAAATCCAGTGGCTACAAGGGGTGGGAAAGGAATTTAGCTATGTGGGTTGGTGACAGATCAGGACCCCAAATCCTTCCCACCTTTTGCCTGAATTAAGTCCTGGACATGAAGGTCCAAGCTCCATTTTTGCACTCTGCAACCAATTGAAACCTTGAGGGTGTGATGTGCACTGTGGTTGAAAAGCCATTGGAACATCAGGCAACTGAGGTATCGAGGGGATTAATAAATGACCACTTCAAGACCACATCCAACTCAGGCTGCAATTATTTCAACTCTAGGAGCAACAAAAAAAAATTTGCTTATGTGGCTGGTTAAGTGTTGTCAGAATGTTAGTTTGGGGTGCAGGCGAGGAGGTGGAGTGGCTGCCTCTCAATCTATAATAGGCTGTGCATCATCAAGGGATTAGACACAGGGCAGTGGCCTGTTATCCTGCTTGGATGCCTGTTTCTGACCCCCACCAATTCCTCTCCCACATCCCCTCTCCTTGGACATTCAGAAGGGTGTTGTAGCAGCAGCAGCCAGGTCCCAGACATAGAGCTCTGAAGGTTCTGAAATTCCCGGTCTTTTATTGACCTGCAGCTCTTGAGAAGAAGGGCTTCCTCATTCGGTGTGCGAATACGAGTTTACAGCCTGTTGGCAACCAAGCACCACTCAATTGCCAGAAGATCCAAGTAGACTTTCCTACTGTCACAGGCGGCAGGTTTCTGACCTTAAAATTCATCCGTTTTTGGATTTTGTTCAAGTCCCTATGAAGCACTTTTGGATCTCCTGCAGACTGAATAATTCCATGCTTTTTGTTCTCCAGCTTTCAAATGCATTGCATTTAGAGCCACAAAATTAAGTGCAGTGATGGTTTTCTGCAAAAGTGCAGGTGTCACACACAATAACATTCAAATCCTTTCCCATCTGGAAATAGTCAGTGTCAAACTGACCAGCAAAACTGAGGTGACACCTCAGAAAAAGTTGTCAATAATTTTTCAAAGTACACACGTGACTGAAGTAGCCTCTTTGCACCCCAAGTTGGAATGTGTATCCTCACCGTACTAGGGATGCTGTAGTTGCCATAGCTAACAGGAATACGTTTGATTGATCACAAAAAAGTGCTGACATTCTTTTTCTCAAACACTTCCCATTGAATGAACTTGACATTTTCAAATTCTCCATCATCTTGCTGGTTCTCATATAATCACATGATCAATTTGAAAGGGAAGAAAGATCCAAGAAAACTTTGTAAAGCAAACTTATCCAGAGACGACCAATAATCTTCCCCTACGTTTATCTTCCTTAAGTCACTTTTGGCTTAATTATTTTCACTTTCGAGTCCACTCCATGTGTTGACAATTCTTTACCTGAAGAACAACCATATATCAGTGGCGTTATATTTTCCATTTGTGATTTTGAACCTCTGCAGTTTCGCAGAATTTTTTTTGACTTATTATACCATAATTATTATTTCAGCCTTATTTATTGTTTCTAATTTATCATATCCTTTTGAAGCTTCTGGTTCTCTATTGAGCAATCTCGCTCCTTCACTGTTGCTGGATCAAAATCGTAGAACTCGCCTCCTAAAACATTTGCTAGTGTGTCTACACCACATGGACTGCAGTGTCCTAGAGTCAGAGAGTCATAGAGATGTACAGCATGGAAACAGACCCTTGCATCCAACCCGTCCATGCCAACCAGCTATCCCACCCAATCTAGTCCCACCTGCCAGCACCTGGCCCATATCCCTCCAAACCCTTCCTATTCATATACACATGTTTTTAAATGTTGTAATTGTTCCACCCTCCACCACTTCCTCTGGCAGCTCATTCCATACACGGACACCCCTTTGCTTGAAAATGTTGTCCCTTAGGTCCCCTCAAAGTTTTTCCCCTCTCACCCTAAACCGATGCCCTCTAGTTCTGGACTCTCCCAGCCCACAAAAATAGCCCTTGTCTATTTACCAAACCATGCCCTTCATGATTTTATAAACCTCTTTAAGGTCACCCATCAGCCTCCGCACTGCAGAGAAAACAGCCCTAGCCTATTCAGCCTCTCCCTATAGCTCAAACCCTCCAAACCTGGCAACATCCTTGTAAATCTCTTCTGATCCCTTTCATCACCTTCTCAATGGGAACACAAAATGCTGGTCTAGCCTTTGCAAGAATTCTTAGAAAGAATTGAAAAGAAATCTTCTTTGACAGCACAATGAAAACCTGCAACCACTACCATCAAGAAGGTTAAGAGCAACACTCACATGAGAACACAACCAGTTCCCCCTTCAAGCCACTGACCATCCTGATGTGAAACTGTATCACTGGTCCTTCACTATTGCTGGGTTAAAATCGTGAAAGCCCCTCTCTATTGGCTCTGTGGATTTACATACCTCACCTGAACTACAATAGTGTACAAAGGTAGTACACCACCATCTACTCAAGAAAATCAGGAATGAGCAAAACTTTATCAGTAATACTCATATCCAATGAATGAATTTAAACAACTCAATTCATTTTATTTACTCATAGAATGTAAACATCCCTGGCCAAGCCAAAATTTATTACCCATCCCAAATTGCCCTGAGGGCAGTTAAGAGTCAACCAGATTGCTATGAGTCTGGAGTCACACAGAGGTAAGGCATGCAGTTTCCACCTCTAAAGGGCATTAGTAAACTAGATGGATTTTTCCAACAATTGACAATGGTTTCATGGTCATCATTAGACTTTAGATCCCAGATTCTTTATTGAATTTAAATTGCACCATCTGCCATGGCAGGATTAGAAGCCAGGCCCCTGGAACGTATGCTGAGTATCTGAATTCACAGTTTAAAAATAATGCCAGTGGGCCATTGCCTCCCTGCTTTCCTCCGCCTGTATTAGACCTTTTTGCTTATGATATATGAGGAGAAGTGACGATTGTTATCTTATTTCCATTATCCTTGTCTTCTACATCTTTGACTGTCACTGTGTCTGTCTCTTTTGTTTCACAAATTTGCACTGTGCTTCATATTTCCAGTTATTCACAGACCCTAAAGACAGATGGGTTCACAACACCTATCACTCTGATACATCAATCAGCACTCTTGTGAGACTGGCAATTTTGTGTTGAATAAAGCACTGTTTGTCTATATTTAAAAGCTGTTGCTTGTGATCATTGACAACTGAGTACAGACTTCATAACTTCACACTGTATTGAACTCCTATAGACAACAAAAAGACATCCTTCTAATCTAGGCTGTATGTGAACCCAGATTCAGAGAGATGAGGGATTATGTGCTGAGTCTTTGCTCTCGAAGCAATTAAGCATTCTGCATTGAGAATATTTCAATTCATCTCCCCTCCCACCACTACCCTCAATACATCAGAACAAATTAAATGGATAACATTTGAATCAAAGTCTCACTAGATGTTTGGAATATTTAATCACATTCAAGGGAATTTGGTTTTCAAAGTTCTGGATTGTCATCATTAACATTACACGTTAATTTCTCTGAATAAGTTCTGGTTGACAGCACTCTAATATGAATCATTAATGTTGCACATAAGGTCTGTATGCCAGTAATCTTCACTATGCTACCCATAGGCATCTAGCAATCATGAGAGTTTTGCATTTACCAACCTTTGGGTTCATTATCAAATTCCAGTGTGCATAGCTCGCTCAGATACAAGTGGCCGATTGAATACATATAGGATTGGATAAGCAATTAGTGTTGAAAATGTGTTGCTGGAAAAGCGCAGCAGGTCAGACAGCATCCTGACTGGATGCCCATGGTGAAGATAAGGCGTTGGGGACCAGGGAAGCGAAACTTAACCATGGACATCCAGTCCCTGTACACCTCCATCCCCCATCACGAACGACTCAAAGCCCTCCGCTTCTTCCTTTCCCGCCGTACCAACCAGTACCCTTCCACTGACATCCTGCTTCAACTGACTGAACTGGCCCTCACTCTGAACAACTTCTCTTTCCAATCCTCCCACTTCCTCCAAACCAAAGGAGTAGCCATGGGCACCCGCATGGGCCCCAGCTATGCCTGCCTCTTCGTAGGATATGTGGAACAGTCCATCTTCCGCAGCTACACTGACACCACCCCCCACCTTTTCCTCTGCTACATGGATGACTGTATCAGCGCTGCCTCATGCTCCCACGAGGAGGTTGAACAGTTCATCCACTTTACGAACACCTTACACCCCGACCTCAAATTTACCTGGACCGTCTCAGACTCCTGCCTCCCCTTCCTAGACCTCTCCATTTCTATCTCGGGCGACCGAATCAACACGGACATGTGCTATAAACCGACCGACTCCCACAGCTACCTAGACTACACCTCCTCCCACCCTGCCCTCTGTAAAAATGCCATCCCATATTCCCAATTCCTTTGTCTCCGCCGCATCTGCTCCCAGGAGGACCAGTTCCAATACCGAACAACCCAGATGGACTCCTTCTTCAAAGACCACAATTTACCCCCATGGTCAACGATGCCCTCCACCGCATCTCCTCCTCCTGTAATACCTTTAAAATGAGGAATCATTATTTAAGCAGCACAGTGATTAGCTATGATATTGCAATGCATTCTGAAAGATGTTTCCCAGGTGCATTTTCTCTTAGATTTCCATCTACTGCAATGTTGAACTTACGATAATATTTTATTTGTGTATGGCTCCTTTTAGTTGGAGTGTGACTAAAGGTTAATGGAAATTCCATTTTTGTCCACTTAGCTACCATTGCAAGGAATCAACGATGGCTGAATGGCTACTTCTTGATGCATCACTCAAATTCTCTAAATGTTGATCCAGGTGTAAAACATCTCTTCTATCTCACTTGTTTCAATATATGGAAGGTATATGTGAAACCTTGCCATTTTTCTTAAGTTGGAACAATAGAAGCAGCCTGAAAGGGTGGAGCTAGCTCCCACAGAACCAGGATTTTAATTTTAATTTTTCAGTAGCAACTGCTAAGGTCTTGAAGCTGGATGTGGAAACTGTTTTTCTTCTCTTAGTTACAACTAAAAGCTGGGGGGTCTCTTCTGACTGCTGGAGTTGCATGTGAGACGACCTATTTTTCTGAATTTACCTTTGTCAAGGGTGTGTTTATGAGATGTTCCTACACTGAAACAATTATTGTTGACATTCTGTTATTCTGTTAAGTTTGCCAACAGTGTTAAGTTATTCCAATTTCTTCTTTATTTTGTTGTATTTTAATTATAATGTTTGAATAAATTGTGTTTTGCTTCAAACCTGATATATGCCCAATCAAATTGCATTCAGAACGCAACATCTCGCACTTGCCTCTAAAATAAGAAAATGTTAGGGTTTCGGTTATCTTCTTAATATATTTTGAGAGGATTTGGTCTGGTCCATAACAATAGTAAGCATCTAAAATTTCCCAAAAGCCTTGCTTTGCATAAATTGGTTTTATTCCACGATTTCTAACTGTCTTAACAGTCTGTAGAAACAAAGAAAATTGGAGTCTAAGTTAGAGTGGTGCTGGAAAAGCACAGCAGGTCAGGTAGCATCCGAGGAGCAGATGTTCCTGCTCCTCGGATGCTGCCTGACCTGCTGTGCTTTTCCAGCACCACTTTAATCTAGACTCTGGCTTCCAGCATCTGCAGTCTTTGTTTTTACAAAGAAAATTGGAGCCAGAGCAGGCTATTTGGCCCTTCAAGCCTGCTCTGTCAGTCAGCATGATCATGAATGATCATCAAACTCAGTGTCCTGTTCTCACTTTCTCTCCATAACTTTTGATCAATTCAATGCTTTGGGCTCAACTGCGCTCTGTGGCAGAGAATTCACACTCGCTGGTCGAAGGTATTTTTCTTCATCTCAAACTTGAAAGGCCTAACTGCACCTTTAGACTGTGACCACTGCTTCAGGACTCCCTGGTCATTGGGAACATGTGCATGTATTTCTCTTGCTAAGTCCTGTTAGAATCCTTTATTCACATTTTTCTCAGGGGGGATGCTTAGAAACTTATGATCCACGTAAAATTCTGGAAGGAATGGTTCAGGGGCAGGAATGGTTGCTGGATGCTCCAGGGTTTAGAACATTTAAAAAGAATAGGTAGGAGGGAAAAAGAGGAGGGGGTGTCGCACCACTAATCAGAGAGGGTATCACAGCGACAGAAGCTTCCATTGTCGAGGAAGATCTGCCTACCGAGTCAGTATGGGTGGAAATTAGGAACAGCAAGGGAGCAGTCAGCTAGTTAGGGGTTTACTACAGGCCCCCCAATAGCAACAGGGAGATGGAAGAAAGCATAGGTCGGCAGATTTTGGACAAGTGTGGACATAGTAGGGTTGTTGCAATGGGTGACTTTCACTTTTCCAATATTGGTTGGAACCTCCTTCGAGCAGAAGATTTGAATGGAGCTGTTTTTGTAAGGTGTGTTCAGGAGGCTTTTCGAAATCAGCACGTTGATAGGCCGATGAGATGACGAGAGCGGTGGAGCTTCTCGTCAAAAGGATAAAAGTAGCTTACATAAGGTGGAGGAATCTCGGGTCAAGCTCAGCTCTAGAGGATTACAGGCAGGCGAGGAAGGAGCTCAAAAATGGTCTGAGGAGAGCCAGGAGGGGGCACGAGAAAGGTTTGGCAGAACGGACTAGGGAGAACACAAAGGCATTTTACACATATATGAGGAATACGAGAATGGTCAAAGAAAGAGTAGGGCCGATCAGGGATAGCATAGGGAATTTGTGTGTGGAGTCTGAGGAGGTAGGGGAAGCCCTAAATGAGTTTTTTGCTTCTGTCTTTATGAAAGCAACGAACTTTGTAGTGAATGAAACCTTCGAAGAGCAGGTGTGCATGCTGGAATGGATAGAGATAGAGGAAGCTGATGTGCTGAAACTTTTGTCAAACATTAAGGTTGACAAGTCGCTCGGATCAGATTTGTCCTCAGCTGCTTTGGGAAACGAGAAATGCAATTGCTTCGCCACTTGCAAAGATCTTTGCATCGTCGCTCTCCACTGGAGTCATACCTGAGGACTGGGGAGAGGCAAATGTAATTCCTCTCTTCAAGAAAGGAAATAGGGAAATCCCCGGCAATTACAAACCAGTAAGTGTCATGTCTGTCATCTGCAAGGTGTTAGAAAGGATTCTCAGGGATAGGATTTATGACCATCTTGATTAAATTCAGTCAACATGGCTTTGTGAGGGGCAGGTCACAAACCTTATAGAGTTCTTTGAGGATATGACTAGAAAAGTTGATGAGGGTCGAGCTGTGGATGTGGTGTATGTGGACTTCAGCAAGGCATTTGATAAGGTTCCCCATGGTAGGCTCATTCAGAAGGTCAGGAGGAATGGGATACATGGGAACTTAACTGCCTGGATACAGAATTAGCTGGCCAACAGAAGACAGCGAGTTATAGTTGAAGGAAAATATTCTGCCTGGAAGTCTGTGGTGAGTGGAGTTCCACAGGGCTCTCTCCTTGGGCCTCTACTGTTTGTAGTTTTTATTAATGACTTGGATGAGGGGATTGAAGGATGGGTCAGCAAGTTTGCAGATGACACAAAGGTTGGAGGTGTTATTGACAGTATAGAGGGCTGTTGTAGGCTGCAGCGGGACGTTGACAGGATGAGAGATGGGCTGAGAAGTGGCAAGTGGAGTTCAACCTGGATAAATGGGAGGTAATGCATTTTGGAAGGTCGAATTTGAAAGCTAAGCATAGGATTCTTGGCAGTGTGGAGGAACAGGGGGATCTTGGTGTGCAGGTACATAGATCCCTTAAAATGGCCACCCAAGTCGACAGGGTTGTTTAGAAAGCATATGGTGTTTTGGCTTCCATTAACAGGGGGATTGAGTTTAAGAGTCGTGAGATCTTGTTGCAGCTCTATAAAACTTTGGTTAGACCGCACTTGGAATACTGCGTCCAGTTCTGGTTGCCCTATTATGGGAAAGATGTGGATGCTTTGGAGGGGGTTCAGAGGAGGTTTACCAGGAGGCTGCCTGGACTGGAGGGCTTATCTTATGAAGAGAGGTTGACTGAGCTCAGACTTTTTTCATTGGAGAAAAGGAGGAGGAGAGGGGACCTAATTGAGGAATACAAGATAACGAGAGGCATAGATAGAGGCAATAGCCAGAGACTATTTCCCAGGGCAGAAATGACTAACATGAGGGGTCATAGTTTTAATCTGGTTGGAGGAAAGTATAGAGAAGATGTCAGAGGCGGGTTCTTTACACAGAGAGTTGTGAGAGCATGGAATGTGTTGCCAGCAGCAGTTGTGGAAGCAAGGTCATTGGGGACATTTAAGAGACTACTGGACATGCATTTGGTCACAGAAATTTGAGGGTGCATACATGAGGATCAGTGGTCAGCACAACATCATGGGCTGAAGGGCCTGTTCTGTGCTGTACTGTCCTATGTTCTATGTTCTATGTTCAATGAAACATTAGCATGATTAGCTCTCCCAAAATATAATGCTATTAGATCACAATGTGCAATCCGGTTTGGAAAGAAGAGAGAAGAAATGATAAATTTTCAAAATGGATCAATTTCTGTGAATTTTGTACCTTAATTTCTGTAATAGCAGCATGGATTTATTCTGCAACTATTTCTTTCAATACAGAGTATGGAATGTGTGGTGAAATGATGAGGAAGTGTGGTCAATTAGTATTAAGGGAATGGAGAGACAGAGAGATGGGAATTTAAGAACCATTACAGACAAAACTTTATTGACTAGCTCATTCAAGGTGGATTCGCAGGTAGACAGGGAGGTGAGGAAGGCATTTGATATGCTTGCCTTTATTGGTCAGTGCAGTGCATATAGGAATTAGGATGTCACGTTGCAGTTGGACAGGACAATGGTTCGGCCACTTTTGGAATACTGTATTCAATTCTGGTCTCCCTGCCATAGGAAAGATGTTGTTAAACTTCCAAGGATGCAGAAAGGATTTACAAGGATGTTGCCAGATTTGGAGGTTTTGAGCTACAGGGAGATTCTGAATATACTGGGGCTATTTTCTCTGGAATTTGGAAGCTGAGGGTTTACCTTATAGAGGTTTATAAAATCATGAGGTGCTTGGGTCGGGTGAATAGCCAAAGTCTTTTTCCTTGGTTAGTAAGAGTCCAAAACTAGACGGCATAGGATTAAGGTGAGAGGAGAAAGATTTAAAAGGGACCTAAGTTGCAACGGTAACACATTGAGGGTGGTGCGTGTATGGAATGAACTGCCAGAAGAAGTGGTGGAGAGTGGTACAATTACAACATTTAAAAGGCATCTGAATGAGTATATGAATAGGAAGGGTTCAGAGAGAAATGATCCAAATGTGGCAAATGGGACTTAGTTTAATTTAGGATATCTGGTCAGCATGGAGGAGAACATGAGGACTGCAGATGCTGGAGATCAGAGCTGAAAATGTGTTGCTGGAAAAGCGCAGCAGGTCAGGCAACATCCAAGGAACAGGAGAATCGACGTTTCGGGCATAAGCCCTTCTTCAGAATCTGGTCAGCATGGTCAAGTTGGATTGAAGGGTCTGGTTAAGTGCTCCACATCTCTACCCAGATTACTCCTCATGTTACTTTGGAATGAAAGAGTGGATAAACCTTGCTTATTTCACAATTTGCATTTCCTTATATTCAAAATGATATAGTTAGTTATAAAGCCATTATCTCGAGCCCTTTAAAATGTGCCTTTTTTGTCCCTTACCAAGGCCTGACTACACATGATGCAATTGTCCAATTAAATCTGAAGCTGGAAAGGAAAAAGATATGTTTCATGTTAATAAACTTCTTGAGCTTCAGGGTTCTACTGCTCAATGCATTCATTAGTTAAATGATTCCAATACATAGGAACGGAATGAGTGCAAAATATATTGCTAGACAATTTGTGTTTGAGTACATTTGTAGAAAAATTCTTATCATAGTCAGCAAAAAAAAAGACAAAATGCAGTCAGCTAATCTCCTCATTCCCTGACTGATACTACAAATCATCTGAATTTGACAGATGCTGAAGCGATCACTAACAGTTGAGTGAAATTCTAGTTTTAGCTGTTAGCATCTATAAATATTTCCCATTTAAAAATGACAGGGGATTGCATTGGCCTATGCATGACAAGGCACTGAAAGCATTAACCGTTCACAGCTAGTGTAATGATCAGAGTGTAAGTTAAGTGACATGGTGGTGAACTCCTTTGCATACCAGTTGGAACTTTGTTGGGTTCTCCAAAAACAACATTGGTTCTGGGCTCGTGCTTGTTATCTCACCTGGCTGTTCCAAAAGCAGGGAGATATATAACAGATCGGCCTACCCAGGCTGCTCCTCATGTCACCTCGTATTGAAAGGGTCGATAAAACTTGCTCATTTCACAATTTGCATTTCTTTTTACTCAAGCTGGTATCTCTTGTCTCTTTTCCAACACGGCATGTATTATAAATTGAGTTATAATCCATTGTTTGAAAAATTGTGAATTTTGACTGGTGAAGTCATCCTATTCAGGGTAGCAGTTAGGGTGGGAATGCCATGAGTAAAGGCATTTCTGCATTTGTTTAATGCTCCAATCAAATGGGCACTCTTTCTATGGACAAAAACATCATTATCAAGGTCTGTGACACCATGGCAGCTGTGACTGAGTCAGAGACTCTGCAAACATGCTGGAAAGCTTGTCAGTACAGCACATACTCACCGCTGCTGCTCCAGAAGTATCTCCTTCATTGATATGTCCTGAGATTTAAAATCTATGTTCAGTAAACATAGTCTTGAACATCCTGCAATATGGACAAATAAATTCAGACCCTTTGGACCTGCTCTGATATTCAATGAAAATTATAATGGTTCTGATCACTCCTGCCTCTGTCCGGGCTCTCCGGTGCTCTCCCATCTCTCTGCTATCTGCTCTTGCTTACTTGTAATGTGTGAGCCACACATCTGCCCAACATCTGTCTTATCAGTTCTTTAGATTTGCAACTGTAATGAACTGTACTCAGTTGAGCAACGGTGCACCCTCAGAGGGATCGACTAGTTACTGCACCATTTCCTGTGGAAAGTTTGATGAGACCATGGGAAATTAAAAACATGAATTAGAATGGTCCAGGTTAGAGCACTTAAATTGATTCCTTTGCACTCAATGACATCTCACTAGCGACTGATCTCAAGTCAACTTGAATTAGTGCTTTTTGCAATGTGACCAGCTATCACCAGATAATTTGTCATCCTCAAAAGCTCAGAACACTATAACCATGTTGATGACCAATACCTCCTTCTCTCTAGGTGTCAGTGGGAAGATGGCTAGAAGGCTACATCAGGTTATCTGTGACAATGAGCATACCTGCAAGATTAATTAGTTAAGGAGTGATATTGGGTTAATCTTAAGAAGGCAAAGTGAGAGGTTTTGTGCGTTCTGCAAATAAAGGTACAGTCTTTCATAATGTCATTACCATCTTGACTTTCCTGTTTGGGTTATTAAAATGAATCTAGCAACAAGGCATCTTGATCCCAGCGTTGGATTCCATTGCAACCATCAACTTATTTTCCTGTTTTCATTGGTAGGCTTCGTCCTTTGGACAATAGAGTTCAGTATAGCTCTTACAACCCCAAAATCACATCAAATAAGCAAGGTGCAACCTTTGAGTTTGTGTCCCAATATGCCACTTCCTTTGGCTTTGCACCAAACTCCACTGTGAATCCAATGTCTTATTTGCAATGTAACTTTAAACATTGGAGTTGAGATGCACACATGCAGGTCATCACCATGCCTGCTTCAATGAAATCAATGATCTTGTTTTTTTTTTAATCATTCACTCAACCAAAATGGGCTTTGCTGGCTGGGCCAACATTTATTCCCCATCCCTAATTGCTCTTAAGAAGGTGGTGGTGAGCTGCCTTCTTGAACCTCAGCAGTTTGTTTAGTGCAGTCACACCCACAATGCCCTTGGGGGAGATGGGCAGTGGTTAAGATTTGAACCAGAAACAGTTAAGGATGATAATATATTTCCAAATCGGCATAGCGACTGGCTTGGAGGGGAACTTGCAGGTGATGGTGCTCCCATGAGTATCTGCTGCCTTTGCCCTTCCAGATGTCGGTTTGGAAGGTGCTGACTAAGGAGCCGTAGTGAATTTCGGCTGTGCATCTTGTGGATGGGACACACGGCTGCTACTGAGTGTCATTGATGGAAAGAATGAGTGTTTGTAAATGTGGCACCGATCAAGCAGCTGCTTTATCCTAGATGGTATGAGGTTTCTTGAGATTTGTTGGGACTGCTATCATCCAGGCAAGTGGGGAATTTTCCATCAGACTCCTGCCTTGGGGTTTGGAAATGGCGGACAGGCTTTGGGGAGTGAGGAGATGAGTTACTCACAGCAAGATTCTTAGCTGTCCTGCAATTTGCAGCTACAGTACTAGTGACCCACAGAATACTTATAGTGGGGGATTCAGTGATGGGGATTCCATTGAATGCCAAGGAACAATGGTTACATTCTCTATTGTTCAAGATGGCCATGGTTTGATATTTGTATGGTGCAAATATTCCTTGTATTGTTTGCGCTCTGGACATTGTAACCAGTTTTTGGATTAAAAACTCTTTACCCAAGCACTTTTATCAGTGAAGCAGACAAATGGACTCAGAACTCAATATGCAGTTCAAGGGGATTTTATTAACAAAATATTCCCTATTAAAAACTCCATGTGAGCATTTCCCAAATTCCCCCAATGTTTACTCTCTACCTAGCTCTATCTGTTGGAGAAAGGCAACGTTTGAGCTCGGCCACTGGAATCTCCTTCCTCTCTGATGTAGGGCTTGCTCTCTTCCATGAAGGTGAGGGTGAAGCCTCTCCTGAGTCTTCTTGTGCTGCCTCATGGCCTTCTGCCACAAGTCTTGCTGCAAATCTTCACTGAAGGGGTAGCTTTCGGGTGTGCATTTTTATTCTCCTCCCCCCCCCAAAGGGGAATGTTCCATGGCTTTTGACCCATAAGGTCAGGAGCGGGGTTCAAAGGTATCCAATGGGGTCGGCCTCTTTGACCTTGGTTTCAACCATTCTCTGTAGCTGTTAGCTGCTGTTTAATTTAGTTTGGCCTATTTCTATCAGGCCCAATTTCTCCAACTGTGACTCAAGTTAGAATGTGCCCAGTTTTGAGCCTGTGGTCGCTTGAGCACACTTGTTACTTGTCAGCCTGGATATTGTCACGGTCTTGCTGCATTTTGACATGGACTGCTTCAGTATCTGAGGAGCCATGAATGATGCTAAACATTGTACAGTCATCAGTGAACATCCACACTTCTGAGCGTTTGATGGAGGAAAGGTAATTGATGAAATAGACTAAGATGGTTTGGTCAAGAACACTGGTACACATATCTTAACGTAGAAGACAGATACCTAGATGGAGTTCAGCCTCCTGCATCCTCATTATCAACCAACCCCTGGCCCCTGTTACCACTTGCAGTACATTACAAAATTAAAATCTCAGTCTTGGAAACCAATATCAAAGAGGTCACAATGATTCAGGGGACTCCAGTTATAACCAATCTAAGGGTTGTGTATTGGAGATGTATCAATCAGAATGTCTGGCACCTTGACTTCCAGCCAGTGCCTGACTATATGCACTTTACATTTCCCTTGCATGGCAACAGTGAAGGGTATTGTCATGATTCCCTTGGGTGCTTTGAACCTAGCTCATGACCTCATTGGTCAAAGACCAGAGAACATTCAGGAAGGTCTCAGGTGACTGGATAAGAACACATACATGGAAGCCACCCCCACAACTTAAAATCTGAATGATTCTTTCACTACTATCCTTCGAAATCTTTTATTCATTGGAAAAAAACTTGATGAAAAGCATTTACAGTCGGCATTTTTTCCTTAACTCCGCTTTCATCCCTCAAACCCATCCTTTGATTTTAGAAAATGCTCTTTCACAAAGAAGACATGCAGAATGAATGCAATTGAAGTTTAAAGTCACTGCTGTAGACTATTACAGATTTGATGAGATAAAATGAGTCAAAAGATCTTCTTCATCAGCATTTATCTTGTGATCTTGTGAAAGTGTCTGGAAGTATAATTTGTTCGCTTAAAGGCATGGTGTCTTATTTGATGCTTCAATGGGCACAGGAATCAAAAAATGTCTCCAACTGATTGACACCAATTGGGAGAAAATGAGCTATTTCCACAGCGTGTGAAAAATTAAGGTAGGATAATGAGATAGTGAATCTGGAAGACTGGAAGCTGCCACTAGTAAAGAGGAAGGAACCGTTACTTTGGTGATATAAATTCACATGCTTTTCTGAAAACTGCTTCATCTGTCCTATTTTTAATTTTATTCTGAAAGACCAGCATTTATTGCCCATTCCTAAAGCCCTGGAGAAGGTTCTGGTGAGCTGCATTCTTATGCATCGCTTTCTGGTGGATATGATCAACCAAAACAGAAATGTTGTAACTCATTCTTTCTGTCTGCCAAGAAGATGTGTGTGCAGTGAAGTTCACAAACAGGAAGCCTCAATCAGTACTGAGACAATTACTTAGTAATGTCACTTATGGGATAAATACACACCAAGATGCTTTGAAGAACTGCTTTACTCTTCATTATATGTAGTGCCATGGGATTTATTACTGAAGGAAACTGCCAGGATCGTGGCTTACTGCCTCATCTGAAAGCTGGCATTGACATCTGTACCATGTAGCTTTAATCTTGCTCTGGAGTGTCAATCGAGACTCTGTACTCAAGTGTCTGGAGTGGGTTGTGAAGCCATAACATTCTGACCCCTTTTCCCTTTTGGACCATGGGTGTCGTTTGTGAGAATTGCCCAGCAGATGAGAGGCACTTTCAGAAAGCACTTAAAATGCAACCACAGGGCAGCACGGTGGCTCATTAGTTAGCACTGCTGCCTCACAGGACTCAATTCCACCCTCGGGCAACTGTCTGTGTGGAGTTTGCACATTCTCCTCATATCTTTGTGGGTTTCCTTTGGGTGCTCTGGTTTCCTTCCAGAGCACAAGAATGTGCAGGTTAGTTGGATTGGCCACGCTAAATTACTTTGGATGTGCAGGCGAGATGGATTAGCCATGGCAAATGTAAGGTTACAGGGATAGAGTAGGGGGTAGGTCAGGGTGGGATACTCTTTGAAGGTTTTGTGTGGACTTGATGGGCTTAATGGCCTGCGTCCACACTGTATTGATTCTATGATTCATTGTTGAAGTCACATGTAGACCAGACCAGGAGAAGATGGCTGGCTTCCTTTGTAAAAGGACATTAGTGGACCAGATGGATTTTTACAACAATTAACCATATTTTCACAGTCGCTATTACTAAAACTAGCATTCAATTCCAGATGTATTGATGAATTCAATTCAAATTCCACTAGCCACCATTTAAATTCCATTAAATCCCCAGAGCTTTAGGTTGTCTATAAAGTAAGATTGTCTCTCATTGAGCGCAGCACCAAACTGTTTGATCGTCACTGTATTATCTTAATAACTATAGTGTTGTATCCCAGGAACATATGAATGGGGCAAGAGTATTATCCGTCCCTTCTCTCTTTCCTTGTGATTAAATTATGCTAATATAAGAAATTGCAAACAGAATTAGGATTGACAGTGTTAAGTACTGTATTGCAAATTACTTATGGCTGTATAAGGCTCAGGCATTAGCAGTTTAAGTGCTTATACCTTTTGTGCTTCTTAACCTCAGGAAATTATTTTGTTTTAACATAAGTAATCTTATTGGGCACTGGCTTCGGCAGAAAAAATGAAACAGTTTATAGTTGTTTTATGGCAACAATTTAATTCAAAGAGCTTGTGGCTAAATTGTAGGACTTGAGATGCTACTTATTAATACTGAAGGCAAACTTCAAATGCGTTCTATTAGATATCAGTGAGACTGACCTGCATGTATCTCTCACTTAACCAATGTGGAACAAATACATACTTTATTTGTACTTGCAGGTTAAAGATTAGTTGGCTTTTGCTGTATCCTGTTATTTGAAATAGTAATTCATTGTGAAAGTCAAGGAAAAATGCAAGAAAGCTTTTCATATCTTTACAAAAGCAGTTCATTCATTTAAAAATATTAACCTCATTACACTTTGTTGAAAGAGAAAGGAGATAAGAAGATTTGAGAGCATTACAAAGATCAACACCTTTGCAAGTGTGCATTGAAGGATTGCTGTTCTTGTATCTTTCATGCAGTCCATTTTGTATTATGATTGTCAGAGATCAAGAGTGAGGGCAGATACCAGATAGTCCCAAATATTCTGAGCAGATCCTGATGTTTCAGTTCAGTTGTTTCAAATCAAAAACACTGCGCAGAATGGGCTTTGGTGAGATTTGAGGCAAATTTGGACTAGAGTCTGCTGAGTCAAGATTAACGTGGTGCTGGAAAAGCACAGCAGATCAGGCATAGTCCAAGGAGCAGGAAAATCAATATTTTGGGCAAAAACCCTTCATCAGGAATGAGGCTGGGAGCCTCCGGGGTGGAGAGATAAATTGGAGGGTGTCAGGCTGGGGAGAAGGTATCTAAGAGTGCAATAGGTGGATGGAGGTGGGGATGAAGATGATAGGTCGGAGAGGAGGGTGGAGCGGATAGGTGGGAAGGAAGATTGGCAGGTAGGCCAGGTCATGAGGATGGTGCTGAGCTGGCAGGTTGGAACAGGGGTAAAATGTGATGAGGGGAAATGAGGAAACTGGTGAAGTCCACATTGATCTCCTGGGGTTGAAGAGTTTCAAGGCGGAAGATGAGGCATTCTTTCTCCAGGCGTCGGGTGGTGAGGGAGTGGCGGTGGAAGAGGTCCAGGATCTGCACGTCCTCAGCAGAGTGGGAGGAGGTGTTGAAATGTTCAGCCACGGGATGGTGGGGGTTGATTGGTGTGGGTATCCCAGAGATATTCCCTAAAAGCATCCAGTCTCCACAAATAAAGGAGACTGCATCGGGGGCAACAGATACAATAAATGACATTTGTGGATGTGCAGGTGAAACTTTGATGGATGTGGAACTAAGGCCCATCTTGACTTCAGGATTAACTTACACCACCATTTATGCTTTTTGCTGAGTGGTGTGGTGAGTTTCTCACTGGACAGTAACAAATTGTCAACTAAGGGGGATTGTTGTTTTTTAGATGTCTTTACTAACAACATATTGAGAAATATGTCCCACTACAATTCGAAGAGTGGGCAATAGTCAGGCCTGAAGTGACACTAAATGATAGTCCTGGAAGAGAAGGGGGGTAATCACGTATCGTTAGTTGGGGTGTTACAAATACAGCACTCAGGTTTCTGGTCAGTCTTGTCTAGGGGCTGCTCATTCAAGTTAATCAGGGGTCTGGGTTGAAGACACTCCTGGGTTGATTGGGAGGCTGTAAGATGCTGTGGGGATTTGTTGGGGGTAGTGGTTTATGGCTGCCAAAAGGGATTGGGCTGTCAAGGCAGCAGGTGGGTGGTAACAGGGGCATTTTCACAACTATGGGCAGTGACAGAGAAGGGGAGAACCTTCAGTTTGTGGATGCGAATGTAGATTGGCATCAGAGGGCATGGTACACTATAGAGGTGTGTTATTAACAGAACACTTACATAACTTCCACAGGAAGGGCATAGAGAGACAAGATGGGCATCATCAAAGTATACTGTTGAGGATCCAGTGGTGGAGAGGACATTTGGAGGAGAATTTCGCTGTGGGATGTCTCCACAGTTGGGGGGAGATGGGCTGAAATGGTCTGTGTACAATAAATAGATAAGGAGGCTTGGAGGGGATGGGTACATGGTGAACAAG